>NC_135483.1:54422984-54480484 GCF_052094955.1 Ictidomys tridecemlineatus
CACTGCTGAGAGACAGGGCAGGAGACGAAGTAGCTGAAGTAGGAAACCCAAGCATGCCTGCACCGGGAGGTGTTAAAGCTGAAAACAACAACAAAGATATGCCCATTGTCAGTGCACGCAACAACACCCAAAGGCTGTATGCTCAACACCTAAACAGAACTCACTGTGGACGCCACTATATCCAAAAAGATGTATTATAGGCAACAGGAAAAGGCATGGTCACTGCCTATAACCTCAGTTTAGGGCTTTCCTGGTGTTTCTTATGTTAGTTTTAATCCCACCATCACTCTAAGGATGGTACACTGCATAGTTTAGCAACATTTTATTTACAAAACAAAAGGGTCTCATATTATGAAAGATGATAAAACAAAGGACATCATCATGAACAACAGTGGCTACTTCTAACAAATATACATTGTAAGATCCCTGTTCTGTTACTCATTTTAACCAATTTTTACTATACCTTTGGGATGGCAGGCTCACTCGGTCCTTCGCTTGAACAATCTGATAATTACCACGTTCAGTAATTAGCTATCAAAGTCATTAGCTATCAAAGGAAATGAAATACATCTGTCTATGTTCAAATAGAAAAAGACTTTTACATTGAATAAAGGTGATAAGCTAGTTAAATAGCAATAGTAAGGGACCACTGAGGACACCAAAAAATAAATATCAACGAAGTCACAGATATTCATTGCCAGCACTTGAGCACCCTCAGGTACGACATCATTTTGAAAGGTGCAGGTTAAGCTATTCACTGCCATCCTGACAGACTTGGTTAACAGTCCTTGATGGGAAACTGCATACATTAGCACTCAACTTTACCATCTTCAAAACATGATTCTTCCAGGTTGGCTTGTGGTATGCAAACAAGATTCTCATCTCATTAGAGAGAGGAAACATAATATTCAGAAAGTAGATATGTGTGGGACTCCCATGGCAATTGAAGCAAAACTTGCTGGGTTTCAAGTACTCCATATAATGTCATGGCTGGTAAGAACCTATTACAAAGCCATTTTTATGAGCTGGATAGATGTCTGGGAAACTACAGGACAGTTCAGGATGGAAAAGGGAATTGTAAAGTCTGTGCCTTTTCTGAAAATGTTTTCAGAGGCAAATAAATTGGACTGCAGGAAGAACAGATGGAAGCCTAATGAATAACTGGTAGTTCGTTCTCCAAGTAGGGAAAGCTCACCAAATGATCACAAAGACTGGGCTGGAGGCTCCATGGGCTGATAGAAGAATTAACAAGGTAAATCAAGTTAAACTATTAGTGCACAGCTGCAGAGGGAATGGTCATAATGGTCATTAATGGAACCATGTTCTAATTCTGGTCATAGTCTTACCTCTATGCTAAATGCAACATGTGAGTGTTAAAAAAGGAGAAACAAGTAACACAGAAGCCCCATGCTTCTAATCTTTAGCTAGAAAAATCTTAAGATTCTCCACTGGTGTCCATCCAGCCAAAAGGAATCTTCTTGGGCTTAACATTCAAGACATTCATGTTTGTGAGTGCCATATTCATCGAAAATCAACATGGATAAAAAACGTACTTTTAGAAAAAAAAATGCACCTATCTGTATTGAATATGTACAGACTTTTTTTCCTCGTCATTATTCCCTAAGTAATACAGTATAACAACTACTTACATAGCATTTACATTGTATTGTGTACTATAGTAATCTAGAATGATTTAAAGCACACAAAAGGATGTGCATAGGTTATTTGCAAATCTTATGCCATTTCACATAAGGACATGAGCATCTGTGGATGTATCTGCAGGTGTCCTGGTGTAAACTGTTCAACATCACTTTCTCCTTGACCTCCATCATTATCATATTGCTCTCAATTAGCCTAGATTATTATCAACAACTGCTCTTTTTTAACCTTATCGCACCAACTCTTCTCTGGTCTGCTTTGTAATATTTTCTCTTTCTTTTTACTATTTCTTTTACAGCTGCCAATCAAATTTGTCTTCTGCTCTTATTGGATCAATTAAAAATCCAAAATAGATGAAAAATTAAGTCCTTGAAAATAACACTGTATTTCCAGGGAACACTGATAGCAGGTGCCCACATTTTACTGAAGAATGGCTCACACATTTAAAATAAATTTAAGATGAAAATGGCTTAAGCTTTGCAAGGATATGATAGGAAAGAATGAGGAAACTCCTTGATCTTTAATCCAATTCAGTTTGATAGACCTCTGAGAGTCATGGGACTTAGACCTAGCCCGAGGGAAAAATGTAAAGTAATGGAGTTGCATTTAGGAACTGGCACTCTCATCTCCCTTGCCTTTATTCCTACTATGTCTGGTTATCTCCTTATGCTTTCCACTTGTTTCTCTAAAACATTATATTCACAAGAATTAAATAAATGAATATAATATACTATTACTGAAAAGTCTCAGTACGTACTAGATAGATCATTTTTGAGGTTTCCTACCATGATGTTATGATTTCTTGTTATTCTCTGCTGTTTTTCATTTAACAGAGGATAATATGATAAGTCAAAAGGAATTAATACCTAATTATAAAACTTTCAGCCTGAATGATTTGGGTGGAGAAGATGTTATGCAGGGCAGAAGAGCCTTTGTGTTGTTATAATGATTCTGTGTTGGTCGCCAGCCTCTTTGCCTACTCACAAAAGCCAACCTTAGTTCTAGGTCAAGTATAAGGGTATGGCTTCCTACTAATTGCATCCTCTTCCACTAAGTATATTCCCCCCACCCTTAAATTTGAGGCATTGTTAGCTCACCTATCTCTCTGACATCAAAATTTAAGACAAAGGAAATTTTAAGTAATTAAGAAATTAAAAATATAGCAACTGTAATTAGAAAGCAATATGGGATCAATAGTTGTTGACTGAGGTTTTCGCATTACACTGTGTCTACCTGTTCCTATGTAGAGGTCGTATAATGAAGTAATGGAAATTTTTAGAAGACTGCAATAAGAATTCTAAATGATACAGTCAGAGATTATCAGGGATTTTTAGAAATTTAACATCTTGAGAAATAAGCTGAATTAAACAGTTACTAAGTAAAACTTTTAGGAAAAAAAAACAGATGGAGAAATAATAAACTATGAATATTCAGATTACTTGTAAAAGATATAAACCATAAACATTTGTAGTAAAAATTTAAATACCTAGGATACCAAACCTAGAAGAGATGGTAATAATCATAATATAGAATGAGAGATGGTAACTCCAAACAAATGCATATTCAATTTTCATTTATTTCATCAAGTTATGATGCTGATAATACATATTTTTTCTGTTTCTTAATTCCTATTCTAGTTCCTATAAATTTACCATAGACCAAAACAAAGGTTTTTTTCCTGTGATAATCTCATACTATCAAGTTTTTTTTTCCTTAAACAGCCATTCCTGAAGGTAATGCTTTCTGAAGAAAATGTAGGTTTCACAACACACTTGTGTGTAATTTCAAGTTTCTTAGACTTTGATGTTTCAAACTGATTTTTGAGGTAAAAATTAAAATAAATATGTACATATGGCCAGCGGCAATTGTGCTAAAATTATTAAGGACATACTCTTATCTATATTTACCTCAAACATGCTAGTAAATTACAATGCCGTTTACGAAAAATACAAAAGGCATGTTCTCACATTCCATTTAATAAAATTAGGCTCAGCTGTTTTTCCAAATACTTGTAGAACATTTAAAATCCGATACTGTTCAAAGTGAGAAATAAGTTAAAAATAGAAAATCAAGTAATTTTTACATTCACCTTGAGCAAAATGCCAAAGGAAGCCAACACTGTAAAGGATAAAATGTAAATTTAAAGTTCTCCAATTTTTTTCCAGGTATACAAGAATATACTATTATGTTGCCACTCTTCATTTTTGTTTTCATTTGATCATGATAGAAACACGAAAATGTGGAAAAAAAATTGGGGGTGTAGCCTTTAGACACACTCATTACTTTACAGCGTAGTTCACATTCACTGTGGTGCTTTTTAGTGATTTCCTTCAAATTAAAATCTGGAAATCCACCTTCAAAGGGATGGGAGATATTTAAAATGAAAACTTTATCAAACTAAATCCTACTAAAATTGGTCCAAAAGGAACTTGTCATAATCTCAAAATACAGACCTATTTTACTTATGAAGTAGTTTTCTCCGTTAGATTTCACTTAGCTGGGAAGTCTCTCACTCTCATAATGCAAAGGTACTTGATGGCTAAGAAATGATACACAGGAAGAAGATGATGGAAAGATGAAGAACCACTCTCTGTTCCATCAGGTGGTTAAAACATTTTTCCTTCCTCACCACAAGTAAATTAACCTAAAGAAGATGTGAACTGCAAGTGTGGGAGCTCAGGCTCTCAGATGGAGCCCCACTGATAACTCTGCTGTGCTAACATTTAACATTTCTCACAAACAAAGGACTAATTCAAGAGAAATTGCAAACTCCAGTAGGTAGCAATGTTCATGGAGCTTTTCTCTTTACAACATCCCCAGTCGGTTTTGGTCCATGATTTAATAAAGCAACAGATAAAGCACTGATTCCTGGTGTGTTTAAAGATATTCCTAGCCGTGGAGGACTTGCCTCCAACATCTTTCCTGCAAGGTTGACAATTATAAAAAGGGCCATACTTCAGGAGAAGGATATAAATTATTTTGATGGTGAGTAGAATGAGGAAAAATATATAAATATTTCACAAGCATCCCTGTCCTTCTGTCTCTCTCTTCCTTACATGCCCATGTGGGCCAGTATCAGAGTGGCAAACCAGAAGGGCAATAGACAGAAGGACCCACTGTTCCAGCAAAGACCTGCTGACCCAGTAGAGAGAAAAACAAGATGCTTTGGTCGCTACTTGTGGGGTGACAACCCAATCATCAGTTAAAGCAGACTTGTTGATTATAGACACTTCAACTGTTCTTAACCCATGTAAAATATCAAAAAAGCCCTCTATATTATATAACTGATGATAGAAATTCTGCATAAGACACTTTTCTATGTGTTGTTAATAATCACAGTGGTACAAAAGGGGGAACCCCAAGGTAACAAGACAAATACCACATTAAAAAATATTCTGTCATTACATTGTTCATAGAATACTTATGTTTGACTTAATTAAAATGTATAATCGAAACATAATTGAAGTTCTAATATTTAAGGCCCCAAGATTATCCAGGCAATTAAGCCCTAGCTACTTTCAGGAGACAGGGAGTTGTGTGAGGGCTAATGGAAGAGACATTGTAGACATTTTCCTGGCAATATTTTTTTTTCTTTTGCTGCTGGGCTCTATTCTCCTTTCTAAAGACGACAAGTCATCAGGGACAGGAAACCAGATGAGGTTATTGCATTTCTTTGAACCAAGGGGCTATTATTGCATATCATTGTTTCCATGCCTGACAAGCTAAAAGCTAAAAAGGGAGTAACTTCTTAATATTACAATAGCAATTTTTTTTTTTTTGGTAAGAGAAGGATGGGATTGAAAAGTTTAAAATTTATGTAAAAGTCTAATTTGTGAAAATGAAAAAGAACGCTTTGCTTATGTTCTTTGTGAACTTTGTAGATATATGTAATTTGTAAAAGCTAGGTAAGTTTCTTTAGAATGTCAAATTTTCTTCTTAAAAAGACAAAATAGCACCTGGGTGCTGTGGCTCATGCCTGTAATTCCAACAGCTCAGGAGGCTGAGGCAGGAGGATTCCAAGTCCAAAGTCAGCCTCAGCAAAAGTGAGGGTCTAAGCAACTCAGTGAGACCCTGTCTCTAAATAAAATACAAAATAGAATTGGGGATGTGCCTCAGTGGTTGAGTGCCTCAGGTTCAATCCCTGGTCCCTACTCCCCCCTAAAAAGACAAAAGAACCACTGATAATTTGAAAATTGAAACTTTTAAAAAGAAATGACAAGAGAACTATGTTTTTGGGGGGTGATACATAACTTTTGTTAATATTTTTGACTGCATGATAGTTTAATGCATGATATTCAATTTATTCAAACTAATATAATTGAACACATAAACTTATTCACAAAATCTAAACTGCTTAAGTTCTATTTCTGTTTAACAAACACAGAACTGAATTCAGCATTGAGGGGCTGCCTCAAACAGCTCAGTTTGTTACGCCTTAATTATAAAACTAAGCTGTGGCAGGTCAGATGAGTATCAAGGCATGGGATAACAGTAACCAGTAGCAATGGATGCTACAAAAATCAAAATTTCATAGTACTACTAAAGTACAATTATCACAGCAGTCATATACTTTAAGTTATGACTTATTAAAAGTTATTAAAAAGTTATTAAACTTTAGATATGAACTTTATTATGTGCTAGGTGCAACACAGGTGGATTTCTGTGGCTAGAGAGCCCTCAACTTTTGAACTTCATTGCACTTATCCGTCAGACAAATTGAAAAAGAAAAACAAAACAAAACTCCTGCCCCTTGAAAAGAACATAAGTTAAAAGACTGATGAATATAATATTTAATGTTTCGTTTTTCTTAATAGGTATATCAAATACTATGCAACATGTTTGTGTTGGAACGTCATTTGAAATGAGTATTGAAATTGATATATACAAATAATATTTCTAAGGTAAAAAATATAATGATAAAATAATCAATAAATTGCTAGGAATCTGCTGCGATCTATCTAGTCTTTATTTTTCTGCATGTGCAGGTTGATCTACTCCTTGGTTATTAGAGCACTCTCTCTCTCTCCTTCTCTTCTCTCTCTCTCTCTCTCTCTCTATATATATATATATATATATATATATATATACATATATATATACATATATATATGTGTGTGTGTGTGTGAGTGTGTGTGTGTGTGTGTGTGTTTCAAATAATTTATTGGTTTCACTTACTGAAATTAAAAGAAATCCAAATTTACCCTATTCTTGGTCACTTGTGATTGACTGCCTAGTGCCACCTATTAACTAAACTGACTTTCCTTTAAATGACTTACTGTTTGAATTTTGTGGAAATCCGGGCAAGGAGGATGGACCGTTCATTCCGGGGAGAAGGACTGGAGGAAGGCCAGGGAGTCCCGGATAGGCTGCCGGCAAACTGATACCATGGAGGGAGCTGCTGTCCATCATGCCTGGCTGCTGTACAGTTAAGCCCAGAACATCTGAAGCTTTCTTTATTCGATCAAGTTCTTGCTGTGCCATCAGCTGCCGAACAGTAGTTGGAGCTAAATAATCTTTCTCCCGATCCAGCTGACTGCCCACGGTCTCTCTCACTTTTGAAATGTGCTGTTTGGAGAAAATATGATCTCTGATGGACAAGCGGGCAGAGTATTTCACCCCGCAGAGAGTACACTCTGGTTTGGTGCCTTCCGTTCCACTTTGATTGATCATGAAAGGCTTCCCTATGTTGATTTTAAATTTCTTTTCTTTTGCCCTTGCGTTTTGAAACCACACCTGGACCACCCGTTTGGGCAGACCAATCTCATTGCCCAGCATTTCACATTCTTGCATGGTTGGCGTTCGGTAGTCACTGAAGCAAGCCTTGAGAACCTTGAGTTGAAGATTGCTCATCTGGGTCCTGAAACGCTTATGACCTGGCCGATCATTACTTTTGGATTTAAAAGGGTTGCTAGACCCAAATGGATTTGGTGAGCTGGGGTCGGCTATGCTGGAGGTTTCACTTCGATCAGCGTTGTCATCAGGGTCATCTGTGATATAAAAGCTTTGGTCATGGTCACCATCTTTCTCACTGAAATGGATTGATGGACTGGTAAGTGAAAAGAGAAATTTGTCATCACAGACCTCAGTTGTGGGTGTGGTTGCCGGTTTTGGCAAAGCATCCAGAGTTTTTGGCTCTTTAGGAGAGAGAGCTGGTTTCACATCTGCAGAACTTCCTGTGGTACTTTCCATCTCAGTGTTTCCCTCATCTCCAGTGGTGGCATCGCTGATGGCTGTATTGATGGACGAAGTCTCATCAAAGTCAGCTTTAGTTTGATCATATCCAGACTCAGCAGGAGGGGCATTTAAATTCTCTACATCCTCAGGACATTCTGCTTTAAAAGAAGAAGGGCTTAAAAGATTCTTCGGTGACAGCTCTGCTGTTTTACTAACAGGTGTTGACACTGTAGAAGCCAATTCATTCTCACTCGATAGATCAATTTTAGTTAATGGCAAAGACGGATAATCAAAATAAATGTATTTCTGTGGGCTTTCTCCTCCGTCCTCTGTGGATATTAAAGGGCTTGGTGGCAAGCTGTAACCTGCCTGCTTTCCTTCATTCCAGTGCCGAGAGCGAATGTGGCTTTCTAAAGCCGACTTTGCCTTAAACAGGGCTCGGCAGAACGGACACCGTTTATGAGACTGGGCTGGACCCACTGCCCGGAACTGGCCTTTCCTTTCTCGTGCACGTGTATTCTGGAACCAGACTTGCACGACTCTTTTTTTCAGCCCGACTTCACGTGCAATGTGATCGAGCATTTTGCGGGTAGGATTGGAGTCTAGCAAATACTTCTCATAGAGTATTTCCAGTTGTTCGGGGGTGATGGTGGTTCTCAAGCGCTTGTCACGGTGTTGGTCTTCACCGCTATTCCCACCCTCCTTTTCGCTGCAATTATTATCTTCTTTGTCATCCAGTTTCCTTTTGAGGGAAGCAGCAACGGTGCCTGGGGTGGTGGCGGTGGCGTGGGAGGAACTGGTCTGAGGTGGCATTTGTGTGAGAGAGCTACCCAGCAGCTGTCCAGTCATCAGAGGGTTGTTGGGGTCGAATATCATGTAGGGCATGTCCAAGGGCCTTTCCAAGAATGGAGAGTGGAGGAACTGGTTTTGAGCAGCGAGGAAGTGCATGTGCTGGTGCTCCTGCCAAAGTTCCAGCGTTGGGAAGGCAACGGTACACTGATCACATTGGTACTGGAGTAACTGTGGAGGTAGACTGTTCTGGAGAGAAGTCATGGAAATTTGCAGTGGACTGGAAGGGACTGGGGTTTGAGAGGCCGAGGGAGGTCTTCCAATAAGTTGGGGTTGTTTTGGTGGCTGCGGCTGTGGCTGGGCGGTGGGCGCCTGCGGTGGGTCTGCTGAAGTCGATGCTAACGATGGGGCTGGTTTGGTGCCTTGAGAAGGGGGTGAGGGGTCACTCTGCTTTGGCTTTTCTGTGGGATAGTCAGGTTTGGGAGAAGCCTTCTCAGGTTCTGGTTTGGGTGACGGAATCAAGGGCGTGCTAGTCCCGGAGCCAGAACTTGCTGCAGGGACAGTGGAGGTTTTGGCTGCATCCGTTTGTCCAGACACGGCACAATGCTTGTAAACCATCTGATCTGTGGCATCCATGGAGTCTTCCGTCTGGCTTTCATCTTGGGCATCGTCATCTTCGTCCTTATAACACTGCTTTTTCTGATGTGTAATCAAGTCGAAGATCCTGGGGAAGACCACATTGCACTTTTTACACTGGTACTGCATGTTGCTCGTTCGAATGTAGCGCTCGTTGGTCAGTTCTCTCTTTTCGTTGTCTTTAGTCTCTGCTTGGTTCTCATAGCTCTTTCGTGCTTTCTGCCTGGCGTTCTGGAACCATACAACAATAACCCGAGTGGGTAGATTGAGAACGGTCGAGAGTTGTTCTATTTCATCATCTTTCGGGTAAGCGTTGGTGTCAAAAAAGTCTTGGAGAACCCTCAGCTGGTAGTCGGTGAACCTCGTCCTCGAAGACCTTTTGCTGAAGGAGGCATCCGATTTGTAATGTTCTAAAGAGGTGGGCTGCGGGTCAATTCGGATATCTTCCAAAACAGTGATAGGAGGGTTACTGAAGTTGTAGGGTGAATCCTTATTTCTCTGTCGTTCCTTAAAAAGGGTGTTTCGAAACCAGTGCTTGATAACTTTTTGAGAAAGGCCAGATTTCTCTGCCATTTCTTGGATCTGTTCTTCACTTGGAGAATTATTGATGTCAAAATAAGCCCTCAGGATTTTCAGTTGATCATCTGTAATTCTTGTCCGGGGGCGTTTGAACTGAGAATGCCTTAAGAAGTTGGGATCTAACCCGAGCTGCTGCTGGCAGAGTTGAGTGAGATCTGCTGACAGAGTGTCCATCTGCGGCAGCTGCAGGGCAAGCTGCGGGGGGAGTGCGGGGTGTTGCACGGGTTGCATCATGATGGAAGGAAAGAGCGGAAGGTCCAGAGAAACAGGCAGCTGGACCTGGGGGGTAGCAGAAGGTGGGGGTGGAGGGGGAGGGGGAGGAGGAGGAGGGGGTGGCGGAGGGGGCGGGGGAGTGGGTGGTGGAGCTTGCAGAGGGGTAGAAACCGTGCTTGGGATTTTCACGGGACCCAAGGGAGAAGGCTGTGGGGGAGCTGGCGGCAGGGGAGGAGGCGGAGGTGGAGGTGGAGGTGGCGGTGGCGATTCAGGGGAAGATGGAGAAATTGGATAAAGCTTGTCATAGGCCTCCCTGTATTGACGAGCAAATTTTTCTAGTGCTCCGTAGGGAAAAAATTGCCCATGTACATGCTCTTGGTGACTCTTCAGGATGAGAACATTGGAAAACAATTTACCACACGTTCCACATTCCAGTTTGTCAGTGTTTTCCCCTTCGCCACTCTTGTTCTTCTTCTGTACCTTCTGTCTGTTTTCGTTATACTGAATGACTAATTCAAAACCAAAGTTTTCCAATAAAGCTTTGGCTGCATTTCCTCTGGCCCCCGAGGCTATTCGGGGTGGAGGGATGGATGGTTCTGAGGATTTTTGCTTCTTTATGTCTTTGCCTTCTTTGAGTCCTTCACCATCATTTACAAATTCTTGCTTTGGTTTCTCTTGCTTTTCGGCAATTTCTTCTGCTTCCTTATAAGATGGTATGTCCTTCATGATCTGGCAGTCTGTATTGGCTAGATTGCTTTGCTCTTGTTTCAATAATTTGCTTGGCTGCTGCTGCTGCTGGGGTGGCTGCGGCTGCGGCGGTGGCTGCTGCTGTTTCTGAGGCTGCAGCTGGGGCTGTGTGGCTTGGTACTGTTGTGCTTGCTGCTGTAGAATCTGGAGTTGAGTTTGGCCAACATGATGTTGCGTTTGAATCTGCTGCTTCAGATCCTCAAGCAAGGAGCCAGCCATCCCCGTCATGCCTGGCATACCAAATGTGGCAGAGCCTGGCAAGCCCAAATCTGGACCCAGACTGAATTCCGTCCCAGGTATGTAGAATGGAAAGAGAAACTGAGGCTGCTGAAACTGCAGCAGTGCTTCTGGAGTCATGGGAAAATGAGGCAAAAAGGCTGGGTTTAGAAACTGCGGCTGAAAGAATGCAGCTTGCTGTTGTAACTCATGCTGCAGTTGCATCTGAATTTGTGCTGGTGACTGCGGTGGGTGATGTGTAGGCTGAGCAGAGATTAATTCAGGAGTTTGCTTTTTATTTAATTCTTTGGCATCTAAGTGGGTATCTTTGCTGTTGACTGCTGCTAAACTCATGGAATCTAACATCCCTTGGCCAGGGCTATTTACGTTTGCTGCAATGCTGTGTCCACTGGCCACATGCCCGCTGGGCTCCAGCTTTGCAGCCCTGGCCTTTGTCTGGTGGAGCACAGACCTCATGTGGATTTCCAATGTCGAGCTTTGGCTGTATGCAACATTGCAGATGCTGCACTTGTAGGGTTTGTTGTCTGTGCTGCTGTTGGTTTCTTGTGGGACAGGACTGGAGGCTTCCTGCAAAACCTTTTTCAACTTATGCAGGTGAGAGACTGAATTATAATGGACCAAGAGAATGTTCTTTTGGGTGAATGACTCTTTACACACTGTACATTTATATGGACGAGATGGATCAAGGAATTTTTCCATTGTAAAATTGGGCCCTTTTCTAAAAGGTAAGGTCCGCTTTGGTTCAGAGCCCAAGTCATCTGGAATAGAACTACTATCACTTCCTACAGGACTTGCCTTCCCTTCATGGTCCACCTCATACTCTCTCTCCATTTCCTGTTCTAAGCCATGGTCATCCTGGGCCATAGCTTCACTTTCCGCCCAAAGTTCACCATTCACGGGCAAGGAGGCATAGAGCTGTTGAAGTTCAGTTTCACTCAGTTCTGGGTGGCCTGCTTCCAAGTGTTTTTTTAAAGCCTGGAATGTACGGAAACTACGCTGGCAGAGGTTACACATTGTTGCAGCCCGAATTGCATGATACTGGGAATGTATCTGAAGCTTCTGCATAGTTTTAAAAGCCAAGCTACAATGGTTACAGCGATACTTATAAACATGGCGGTCAGAAACAGAGAGAGGTTGCCGTTTTTGCTGTTCGTTTAGTTGATCTTGCAGTGTGTCAGGGATTTTCACATCCTTACTGCTATTTTTATTCCATTCCAATACTTCTGGGGGCTCTTTAGCTGGTTTCTGCTCCTCACTCTTTATTTCCATGCTAGCCTTTGAATCCTCAAGACCTGCCATACTTTTCTCATCCATTGGGCTTTCACCTGTTCAGAGAAAGCACAAATACCTCTGTTAAGAAACCTATGGCTCCAATGTCAATAGATTGTAAATAGGATAAATATAAAGATCTCTGACTTAACTGGATTCTTTGAATATTTACTAAGTAAATACTAACAGCACTCAACTGGATATTGAAGATATGACAATGAGTAAGAATTCATCATCAATCTTGGGGAATTTCAGGATAGGAAAGAAAACAAGTCAAAAGTTAAAAAAAAAAATACAATATGCTTCAATTGGCATGATACCAAGGGCCATAACCTTGGTGTTAGTGAATTAAAACAACATAGAATATTCTTGTCTGTTTAACAATTAGATTTCTCAAGGACAGGTGGAGATAACCAGTTGTCAAACATGTCTTGGAAAATAAGGCTCATGGAAACATTGTGCATTTTCTTCCCTTCATGCTTTTTAAAAATAAATCTTTAATGGTAAGAATCTTGGTGCACTGCCACAAGGGCAAGTCCCTGAGTGCTCTTTCCACAGATCTTCATCATAAGCTGGAATACCTGTGTATTTCCCAGATGCCTCCGCTGTCATGGCTGCAGGTGTGTCCCGCTCTGACTTCTCAGAGGCGGCTGCTGGCAGCAGCATACTGTTTGGCATCATCATGTCAGGGACAGGCACCTTTAAAAACCAAAAGGGTTCCAGGTTAAATGTACTCCAGAAAATCATAAATTCCATCACTTCTCCCATTTGGCAGTATCATATCCCATTTGCATTTTTCCAACCAAAGCAGGGACATCTATCCCTTCAGATTTCAGACCAATGCTGTTACAATGCTGTATTTTTCTTTTCTTTCTCTTAATTATGGTTTCAAGCTTTTTGTAGGTCTATTTTTTTTATAATGATAATCAAGAAACTTTGAAATGCAAAGTGCCCACATGAGTCATTTGATTAACATTACAGATATAAAAAAGACCACAAAATACGTAATTAATTAGGCTATGCTTTGTATCATATTTTTTTTCTCTAAGCAAAAGAGACCACAAATGGGCCTCTACTGTGATTTCTATAACACAGTCAATAAAAGACCTTTCAGTAGCTCAGAAGAAATAAATTTCTACCAACCCATAATTACATATTTGCATTGATAGTTTACTCAGATCATGTCACACATGCATCAACATTTGGTATCCTTACTGTCATAAGCAGCTTCTCCACACAATCTGGAGACACACTGTGCAAATGAGTCAGGTGCAGCTGGAGATGCATTTTGTTGCTGAGGACGTCCTGGCAGAGAGGACAGCAGATGACTGGTTGTACTGAGTGCTGCGACAGCACGTGCATCTGGATCCGACTTTGGTCCCTACTATTGTAGTTACAATAAGGACACTGATAGAACTGGAAAAGATTGAATAAACATGACCTCTGTGAGTTAATGTATTTTGATGACTTCAGAACTTTGGCAGTAATACCAAGTGTTAATAATATTGCCCTTGGAAATGTCTGTGTGCATTTCAATCACATGCAATTTGGGGGGCTCTTAAACTATTAGTAACAGGTAAACAAACAGACAAACAAAAAGAGAGATTTCCACAACAAAGGAAAACAACATTATTTACCTGTTCATGACAGAATTTATTGTCCTCTGAAGGTTTTGACCTTTTTGTTGCAACATCCTCTTCTTTCGCCAACAGGAGTGGCTGGGTGCCCCCTGCCACACTGACTTTTAGCTCCTTCTCTGGTGTGATTATTCCTGATTGCAAAAAGAATAGAGCAACTCAAATTATAAACATGATATCATAAGTAGAAAATTATGTTTTTCAAATAACTGACTCTCAATTGACTGAGTCACAAAAAGAATTAGGCACGCACTTTTAAATGATGCTCAGATCAAAAGACAAGAAACACGTATCTTTTTTGTTCACTGACTAAGTAGACTTTATAAATATATTTTCAAATGTACTCCTGTCTCATGTTTAGATAACCCTAGGTGGCCTTGAGAGGTTTATCAATAACGTGTGCTCTCTGGTGTCCCAGAATGCCTTCATCGCATTAAAGCCAATCTATTCCCATTCACAAATACTAACTCAGAAATTCATTATTTTTACTAATATCTAATCAGCTATTTCTTTTCAAAATCCCTGAATGAAGAAGATATTTCAAAATTCTGAGAAGAGCTGGCTTGATATAACTCAGGAACTAAAATATTTTGACATCATTAATGGATTTAAAAATCAAAAGGTTGTTAAAGCAAACCATACATTACATTGCTATTGCTATTAGGGATATTGTCTTTGCTGGAGATGTTTTAGCACTTGGCTGTACACACAGCATTATAGGACAAATCTTAAGAAGACAATTGCTTTATGAGGTTAATCCAAATATTTGGTGTTAAAGACGACTTAAAATTTTGCCCAGATGAGCAATGTAATGTGGTGGAGTCTCACACACATCAAAGAAAAGAGCACAATTCTAATTTCCCAATCTTAACAGAAAATTCTTTCCAGCATCAATTTGCCCGATAATCTCCTCTGTGAGGCTGGATATTACAGCGACATTGGGTAGGCATGTCACATACATCTCACGACAAACACAAAACCTCATTTACCAGCCATTCCAATCTCATCATAGCACGGCATCATCTGACCTTTTTTCTGCTGTTTATTATGAGTATTTCTAATTTTAACTTTCAATTTTCACCATCTTCCAGTCAATTTGCAACTAAATTATTTCCAGGGTGAGGACACTATCACTGGACAACTGGGTGCAAATACATCTTGAAATGCAATGAAGCTAAACCATTGATTGCTATCAGACCCCGCGTAAATATATAGTCCAGGCATAATCTGATTGTATGCTGTGCATGAAGATTTATCTTGATTTTTCTTCAATCCACATGCAGTTCATATAAATGAATAAATTGAAGTGATTTTTTTTTCCTTTTTTTTTCAAAATAACCCACTTTTAATTTAAAAATAAGGTCAAGGGTGTTTTGGAAACAAAATAAAAATGAACAATATTTCTACTCTGGGTACAGATGCATAATATATACCATATAAATAAATTCAGAAATTTCAAATTCATAACAAATTCAAGGGTTATACTGAGGAGACTAAATTAAAATAGAATCTAAATGATATAATGACAATAATTTTATTCCTTTCGGTTTGAATTAGTTCCTGACATACAGAATTAATGCTGAGTTTTCTACAGATTAGATTGATATTGATTTCTGAATTTATAAACATTGGATTTTATTTTAATTAATACTTTTGTTCTCTATTTACATATGCTGTAGAGAAATTCAAATTCTTTTTAGATGTTTAAAAAATAACCTGTCATATTTGTATTTGAATAAACTTAAATTTGAAATAAATTTAAAGTCTCATTATATTGATTAAAAAGTATCTGATTATCTGATACCTTAAGATGTACCAAAACTGGGGACGTTCATCTCACAATTAATAAAAATTCATTTTTATTTCCCAGAGGAAAGGCAGAATATAATTTATGCTTAGTAAATGTTAAAAAATTTACAAAAACAATATGATATTTAATATTTGCAAATTCACTGCTTACGTGTCAGATCAAGTTGTGCAAAATTGACTGTCATTTAAATCAGTAAGTGCCTATCAGTTGCCTTCGCCTGTGAAATTTTTCTTCAAAAGTTTCTATTAATGACTAAGAATATGCTTCCTTAGAAGATGAATACACCATGATATACCCCTTTTCATTATATTTTGTTCCTGGTAGAATTGGACAAGACAAAATTATAAGTCCATTCGAGACTATCACAAAAAAAAGTTGAAAAAAAAATGTCCATGACTTTTGTTGCTTGTAGGCCATTTGGAGCATCAGAAATAGAATAAACTTTCCAGAAACTTCTATTAAATGTATAGTCATGGGCTTAATTTAAAACCCACACACACACACATACACACACACACACACACACACACAATGTGTATCTTATCCTGACATTGATATTATAAAAGAGAATAAAAGACCACACATTAGGGTGCCTGCTTGTAATCTCAGCATCTCAGGGGGCTGAGGCAGAAGGATTGCAAGTTTGGGGCCAGCCTGGGCAGTGCAGCAAGATACCATCTCAAAATAACAAGTGAAAAGGGCTGGAGGTTTAGCTCAGTGGTAGAGTGCCCAGGAGTTCAATCCCCAGTAAACCAAACAAACAAACAAAACCATAAAAAAGTATTAATTTCAAGATTTGAAACATTTTACTAAGCCTATACAGTGATGTGTGTTTTTTTGGTATAATTTATACCTGTGTATTAAGGATATATTGCCTTTATTTTATGCTTATTAATATTCATCAAAAATATAATTGCTTTGGGGGCTAGGTTTGTAGCTCAGTGGAAGAGTACTTTCCTAGCACATGTGAGGCAATAAGTTCTATCCTCATCACCATATAAAAATAAATAAATAAAATAAAGGTACTACATCCATCAACAACTAAAAATATCTTAAAATACTGTTCTGCATTGCATCAAGAAAGGAAAATTTAAGTTTTAAGTTAACTATTATAGGGCTATTTGGCTAATTAACTGCATTCATTGAACCACGAGTGTTCACATAAGCTGTGAAGTTTCCAAAGACCATTTTGCTTTAAATTAAGAAGCTATAAAATTATAAATAAAGGCTAGCCTGCCTAACTTTAGCTAGGTGCCCTAGAAATGAAAATAACTCATAGGAAGTAGAAGGAGAGAATACTGAAGTATAATAACATATGACAAAACTGACTCTTAAGCTTGAGGAGGTTGGGAGGACTATTTGTAAAGACAATAGAAGACACAGTTTATATATACTTGTCTTTTATACTCAGAGGGGTGTTATCTCAAGTTTAATATTATGCCATTCCTGGCAAAGTACAGGAAATTTGCTTGGATGTTTTACCTGAATTCTAATTTCCTAGACATGTCTTTTATTAGATAAAGGCCAATTAATTTTAGGAAGGTTCTGATAATGTTCTGTGATTAGTTCATTTGTATTTGCAAACTTAAATTTGAAATAAACCCAGTTTGTTACCCTATACCAGGAAAAAAAAATGGAAATAGATCATAATATATTTTGTGTCATAAAGGACACCACAATATTCTCAAAGAACAATGTCATTTTAATGAATTTTAACTAAAAAATGAAGTCAAATTACAAATAAACACTACCACATAGATGAGCCAATGATTATCTGTCAGTTATAGGATTAGCTAACTTGCATGAGATTGCTAATATAAAAATGACATAATTCATTTCAATTCAGATGCCGCCTACTTAATAACTCTCAATCCCTAAAATACAGAAGGTTGTAAAATGGTTTATACTCATAACAAGTGAGGAAAATCCAATAATGCATGTGTACCCCTAGCAAATCTTGAAAAAAACAATAAAACAAAACACTGAGTTATTATTTATGAGTCAATATATTTGATAAAGTTTGAATACTATAAAACTTGGATATAACAGATGTTATTCAACTCTAAATAACTCTAAATTATAATTACCAGTACAGTATTCTTTCTAATGAGAGTAGAATGAAAGGATAATTTTAATTGCAATAATGAAGGTTAATTTCCATCTTTCCTCATGTTTACTCCCTTATTAAAAAGTGGTCCCCTTAGCCACGGCAGAGACATATTACATTTTCAATGCAAATGTATTAATCTGGATAAACTCTATATTAATTCTTGTACTGCACAGAGCTATAATTTGGATTATAATTAATCTAAAGTGGCACTAGATTTAAATGACAATATAAATGAAGCATTAGGAGGCTTTTCTATTATGGATGAATATTCAACAAATATAACTTGCATATTGCCAAGTCTCATTTTGAGAGCTCCAGTCCTACAGATTAGTGTCAGCAACACAGCACAACAGCTTACACAAACATAGCCTTCCTAACGTGTGTTAATTCCTTCGTGTTTAAAAAGTTCTATGCTAAAGTGGGGTCAAACTGTTTTCCCATCTAACATATTAAGATAGTAATTACTTTATAATTTTGCTAATATTCTTTTGACAATTTTAACTGATATAATATATATACATATGGAATGTTATGTGGATTGCTATTTAATCATTAGAAATATTTACAAAGAAAAAAAAATCCATGTAATAATTCTTTAACCTAATAATTGTCAATTTAAAAAGCATAAAACCTTGTTAAAAAGGTCATATTAATTTCCAATAACAAGAACTGTCTTGAAGGCTAGGAGATTTCAAAGCTAAAGATTTGCATCTCAGCATTTGCTTTTAGTTGGTCCTTGCTTAGAGCTAATTTTTATCCCTGTAGATACACCTGGGGAAGCTTTTTTATGGGAATAAAATTTGTTTTAAATAACTACCATTATGCAATATTCTGTGTCCTCTCAGACACCCGAGTCCTGTCTGTATGGTACAATTAGGCACCCAAGGAAGGACCATAACTCATCAGGCCGTTAGGGAGTCATTGGGTCCATTATTTATGCAGAGCAGTGAACAGCAGCACCAGTGGAGGTAGAGCCCTGCATCTGTGGTATGTTCGAAGCAAGACTCTTTCCTCAATGGTAATATTAGATCCATTTTCAAGGGATTCCCAGAATCCATCCTTCACAAGGTACTAGACATTAGATATTTAATACTGCACATAATGTCCTATATCAAAGTATTACACAGGCGCTCAGCAAAAGTTAATGTGATATCTGGGTGTTTTACACAGGCTTCTGAAGAATAAGAAGGATATACTTTGCAATCTGTTTTTGTACTACTCTGAGAAAGTCATCACTAAATACAGATAGATTCTGCTGTCCCTGAACAAATCAAGCAACTAGTCTTGATGACGTCCATCCTAAAGAGAGTAAACGGACCACCTTACTATTTCCAATCCTTTTCAAATAAAGTTTAGATAGTACTACCCTTGACATTAACTGATCACTAGGTTCTTCAAATTCCTTGTCAATAGCCTCAGGAGGCAGCTTGCTACTATACTGCTATGGCATCTTTTCAGAGATTTCGCTTTAGGCTCAATACCAACCCTAGATCCTCTTTGTTTAAATCAAATTAGAATCATATGTTAGACACCACATCCTAGAAGCAAATAACAAAGGCACTTTTCTCCCTGGACTCCTCTGAGAAATTTAGTATTAAAAGGTGAGGGTGGGGGAGCAGGGAGCCACTTTAGATCATTTTTGAATGGCATGTAAAACTTAGACATGAAGAGACGGAATTACAAATATAGGATAATTCAGATTTAAATAAACTTGTATGTAAAAAATGATACATTTGGCTCAACCCAATATCTTCATAGTGAATACAAGCTCCTTTATATGCAGCTGTCACTAGAATTCAAGGAAAAGATAGATGACTACCTGAAACTAATAGGCTTGAACCCGTTTCAGCACTTCTTCTGCTTCAATGAGTCCAACATAATAAAACTAGGTATAGCGTGCAGCAAAAGTAGCCAATGTAATATTCATTGCGACCATAGATTTCCATCTCATACATACAAAGCATGGATGAAGCCATATATTTGCCAAATCAAACACAGAAAAAGCCTTAGGTATCTACACCAGATGCTGGCCTAGGGTTTGTTTGTGCACAAGTAAATGTCATGACACGAAGGTTTGTTTTCAAAGACAGTAGCTTTCATTACCGGGATTTGTCTATTCTGGAAGATCAAAATTACCCAGCACCTAATCCCTTTTCAATGATATTTCCTCTTTCTTAGGCTGAATCATCTGTAAACTTTTTCACTGGATTTTGTTTGAAATGCTTCAAATAGATGCCCTTAAAAAGGGCAAATTCCTGAGTGTAGGTTGAAAAAAAAGAGGAAAAATAGCACTTATTTTTAGGGTTACATGGTTTGGGCAGGGGTACATATGACTGAATGACAAAATTCAAGTGATATCTAATCCTATGCTTATGAAAAATTAATATGCCATCAGAGGAATCACAAGTATAGCTAAGATTAATGAAAGGCGCTTAAAAAATTACAAGCACACAAACTGATTTGATTAAAAAATAATCTCGCTGGTTGTCCTGTAATATTCTTCAACTTATCCACATCTATTCTGTCAGATGGTTATGATTAAAAATAGGTCAATGGGAGGCTACTGATAGAAATCACATGCAAAATGCACATGCAATGAATAGTAGTAGGAATGTTCAGACAGTTTAAAATGAATAAAAGCTTTTAATAAGCTTGGGGGGGGGGAAGTGAAGGAAGGGCTGATTGCAGGGAATGGAGGGGTGGAGGAAAATGAAAGGTGAAAGAGTGGAGTATCTTACCAGAATCTTTATGAGAGCTCTTGCCTTCGCCATTGTCTCTCTCACTTGTGTCTTTCTCATCATCCTCAGCCACTGCTGGGGGCTTAATAGCTCCTTCTATCTCCTCACTTTGTTCTTCTGTTAAGAAATGAGACCAGTGAATACAATTGAAGAAGAAAGAAGAAAAAAACCTAAAACACACACTAAAATAAACTTGGTGGCCACTTTAGAACTTTATTCATGAATTTTCTGTAGATCTTCCTACTCAAAAGAGAGAACATACATTTGTGCAAAAAGTCCATATTAGAACATGTTGACTGTACCCATGCAAATTTTTATCTAAAGAAACTACATTTTTAATCCATTGAGAGCCTGCATCTATACTGAAAAAAAAAAAGAAGAAGAAGAAAGAAAGAAATCATTTTTAGTTTAATTTGATATAGTTTAAGCTGAAAAGAAGAAAAAAAATCGTGGAAGGCATTTCTGTACTTTTAACAGTAGAACTTTCTAACAACATGGACCTTGTTCCATGAACTTGAATAGGTGTCAGAACAAATCAGATTCTTAGCAAAAATTCTTAGTGGAATAATGTGGTAACAATGGGTTAAATAAAAAGACAGGTGTTATTCCTTCCTTTAGATACCAGACCTCAGAAGAATTCTGTGAAATTTTGGTAGAGGAAGAGTTTGAAGCTTCAGTTATAGTGGGGGGTTTGTATTTTTTTAAAAAATAGGGGAAACTATATAGGGCCTAGGATATAACAAGGTATACTTCTATGACAACCACATCACCCCACACCTCATTCACGGGTTCACACCAGCTAGATTACATGGAAATCCTCATAGTAACTCAAACCTATTTAATTATTCTGTAAATCTTAGCTATGCCACTGCTGGTGGATTAATCTGTTTATGCAGTTAGCCTCTATACTGGGGCTGTGCAGCACTAATCCGTGAAAGGCCCACTGTTCTCTTTCATCCTGCGATCATTTGTCTCTCAGTGTGCTGATGTCACATTTTAATGAATTTTTAGCAATCTGAGTAATGCCAGATAACCAGGCTCTCAACTCCCCACAGCATGGCATGCTGTTTTCATTGCAGCACAAAAAATAAAAATCATATTCCCCGGTTCAGGTACGAATTACATAAATTAGGAGAAGAAGGTAAAATGGGATTTGAAGCACTAGGCTGCTCAATTTCATAAAATCTTTAATGACCATATAAATTAACCCTGGAAAGGCAAAAGGTCATCGACACACATTTGCATACACTCTTCTATTTGCTTTTGATAAGCACAGCTTTTATGCAGAGAACATGATACAATTAACCCTTCAATAACCATACAAAACGCTGCTACGGACATTTTAAGTGTCAAGCATTAACTGAAAATTACACACTGAATACAATTTTCATTGCAAATGCTATAGTGATTGAAAGGGGAAATCGTGGCCCTCTCCACACCCCATGTTTTATTAATAACATTCTGACAGCAGAATGAAATATCCACTGTCATATGTAGCAGCTGAGCACAAAAAAAAAAAATTATATTTAGTGCCTCACTTGCCAGCCATGCTCTGCAACTGTGTGAGTAGGAAAACAACAGAGGGGAAACCGTTCTGGGCTCCATAGGAAACTCCAAAAAGCTAAAGGGAAAACAAGGACATTTAATACATTCAAATAAGAGTTTGGTTCAACTGTGAGTCCTCCAAGGCACCATAGGAATCCATTTATTCTATTTTTGCACTTTGCACAAAAGCAGAGGGGAGACCCCGATGAAGGTCATCAGTCATCTGAGGGCTTGGGGGAAGCTTCCCTTTCAGGCAAAAACACATGGAGATTTTACTATAAGAAGATAAAGAATCTTTTCTGGTTCTCTCCTGCTTTCACCCATCAGTGACCATCAGTTACTGATCCAACACAGGCTCCCTCCTTCCAGCACTGGCTGGATTGGTGGGTCTGGTGGTCCAGACAAAGCCGGAAGGCTGTGGTTCTGTCAGGCCCACAAATGTGGTATGATATCCAGAGTCAGGCCCGTGACAATTTCTTTTCAACTATTGTGGTGAAGGGATGCAAGACTTCTTTGGGAAGATTTACTGGACTTTTCCCCCCAGGGCTGGAAAATGAAGTGTCAGAGTGCTACTGAGTGTCCTTATCTTGAGGGGACATAAAATTGTAAGGGCTATCGCAACTCACATTAATAAAACATTGTGTGTCAGGAGAAGAAAAAGAAAATTATGAAGGCACTAAAAGAAAAGCTACAGTATAATCTGGGTCTCATCAGACAGATTTTGCAAGGTCCTCTTCCTCATTTTCTGGTATGTGTTTTAAGTGTGAGAGAAATTCCCAGACATGTTCTTCTATACATCACTGTGGTGTCTGACCTCCGCCTGACCCTGGCAACAGTTTGAGAAATCTGAATGTGAACAAAGACTCTGTGTCCGCAGCAGGGAAAGATTGTGGGATAGACTCTCCCCATCAACTTAATCGCAAACAGCAGTTCTGAGGCCATAACTTTGCCCGGCTCCTCCAAGCCACAACTCATAACCCTCAGAGGTGGATTTGCCTGCAATGCTCTCTGCTTCTGTGACTTTTTTTTTTTCCTCTCTCTCTCTCTTTTTGGTTCTTCCTTTGAAGTAGGCAGGCAATTAGCTGTAATGCTCAAGCAATTCAGACCTGTTTTGTGGTTTAGAAGGCGAAAGCTGTTTATTACAGGTAGGCTCTTTGGAGCCATAAGAACTTTGCAAATTTTTAATCATGCAAAAAATAATCACAAAGTAACTTATACACACCATAAAGTTTCATATAAGTCAGAATAAAAGGTCACTTTCATTCTCAAAGAGAGTTTTAGAAATAAATTTGACATTCATTATATAAACAGACTTTAGAGTCATGAGAATTAATGTGAAGAAACCACTTTCTCTGGAAAAACCTATAGGTTTAGATTTGGGGTCAGGGGAGGGAGCAGCTACATTCTAATTTCCAAGTACCACATTTCCTCCATTGTAAAATACCATAAAATGTTAGATGTTTTACAGGGGAAAAATATATGATATTAAATGTCTTCAATTCCTTAGAACCGAAGGTATAAAAACATTGCATAAGATTCCAAAATAAAGATGCGAAAGCAGTCTTCATTTTCATCACTGTCTCCAAACTGTTACATACAATAATAAATGAAAGTATTATAGCATTTCGTAGTACTGATGCATTCACGGAATGTGTATTATTAATTATCCTTTGCTTCACGGAATATAAAAAATAAAATCTATGTTTGTATCTTACTTAAGCACAAATGTGCATTAGGTTCCACTAGAATTTCCCAATTTTCAGGCAAACGATATTTTCATTTTTAAATGTTACAGAATAATAGAAAGAAGACAAAATACTGTAGTCTTATATTACAGAAGTATGGTACAATTACCTTCCCCCGGCATTTTTAACATGCCTGAAATGATCATCTTATGTTACTCTACACCCACACACCAACTATATTTAAAAGAGAAGTTTTTGAATGACTAGCTTAGAATATTTCATTTGAACAACAACAAAAAAATGATTGGAAAACCACTTTCAATTCATCCTACAAAATCATAATATACAATTTCTAAGCAAATCTACTTCAATGAGATTCCTCTCATCTAAGGCCAGCCATTTGTGCTCCTTTCCCTGCTTCAGTATTCACTTGGGTTTGCGAACCCTCATTCTGAGTTTTCTAAGAAATATTGTGCAATTTTTAAAATTTTTCAATTCACACATAATAATTGTACATATGTGATAATTTGATACATGTGTAGTGATATACTTTATTCATGTATAACATGTAATGATCAAATCAGGGTAATTAGCATTTCTGTCTCCATAAACATTTATAATTTCTTTGAGTTGGGAAACTTCAAACTCTTCTAGTGTTTGCAAAATGTATTCTAAATTGTTGTAAATGATAATTACCCCACTGTGCTACAGAACATGAAAACTTATATTTGTCTAACTGCATTTTGGTTCTCATGGTCCAACTTCCCCCCAACCCTTCTCTCCTACAATTCTGAGTCTCTAGCAAACCCTATTCCATTCTCTAAGATGAACTTTTTGAGCTTTCATATGAGTGAAAACACACTGCATACTTTCAAAGCCCATGGAGTGATCATGTAAAAGAGAAATAGAGGATGGTCATTTAAATGTCTTCAGTTTTATATAGAGAGCATCTCTATTCAAGATAACTGGCTTGTGAGAATTTTCTCCTGGACTTTTCCAAGGTCCCTTTGTTCAGTTCTTCTCCATTCAAATCTACCCTCTATATTTTCTACTTAAATCTGACTCCTCTACTTAAAGTATTCAGTGACCCCTATCACATAAAAAGAAAATGCTCCTTCTGTGCAAAGTAAGAATACCTCTGCCCTGGTGTACACCCATCTCTCTTCATTTCATACCAAGAAACTAATATGCAAACTTTAGAACATCAGAATCACCTGGAGGACATGTTAAAACCAATTGCTGGGCCCCCCTTTAAAGTTTCTAATTCAGTAAGTTGAGAGTAAGACTTGTGAACTTGCAAATCTAACAAGACACCAGGTCATGCTGATGCTTCTCAAACAGCTCATGTTTTGTAAGCACTGTGGAACCAACATCCATCTGTTCATAATGTCCTCTCTCTCCCTATACTTATCATTATATTTCCTATCTTATCTAGAACAACTTTTCTTGATAGTATAACTCCCACTTTTTTCCCTTCATGACCACCTTGGGAAATATCAGTTTCAAGATCTGGAAAAATAGAGTTAATAATACCTACTCCATATGCTTATTATGAGATAAGGTATAAAAATCAGTCAGCACAGAGCCTCGCATAAAATAAATACTAAAAATGATCATTGTATTGATACTAGTACTGTTCATTGTTTTCTTCAACAAAAAGTCTTTTCTGAACTTCAAACTAAGATTATTGTTTTTGGATAAGTTTTTTTTTCTTTCCTGTATATTGATGTCAAACAATCAAACAATGTACCTATACAATAGTATATAGAAATTATCTTAATATTTCTGCTTTGCCTTAATAGGTAAACATTTTCTGAAAATAGTGATGTATTCTTCTTTGTGAAAGAAGCACCTTGAACAGTGCTTGGAAAATAGTAGGCCTTTGATATATTTTAGTTAGAATGCTAAATTAAATTTAGGAAGCAAAATCAGGGGAAGAAAGGGAATAGTCCTAACTCTACCCTATTCCTCTATTCCCCTTCAATAAAACTTAAAAGGGTGTTTATTTTCTCTCTGAAAAATCACACTCATCATTCAGCCCTCTCTAAAAGTATGTGTGTAGCTTCTGTTTTCTAAGTGCTTTTCTCAAAGTCACCAATGACCTCCATGCTATAAAATCTTAAGGTCACTGCTCTGCATCTTACTTAACTTACTTTCATCAACCGATGTTGCTATTCTTTATCTCTGGAAAAAAGCACCTCTCTTGGATTTCCTTGTATTATACTACTATGGTTTCATCCTACATCTTTAGAAGTTCACTCTAAAAGTTCACTTTTGGTAGGGACTCACTATTTCATTAAATACCAAATGTCAAGCACCTCCCCCATTGGTACCAAGCCCTCTTCCTTATGTATATTATCTCTTTATCTGATTTCATCTAGTCCTGTAGATTTAAATTACATTATCTACATACACATTGACGTCTACAGGTACAGCAAACTCAATATGCTCAAATTAGAGTTCTTCAACTTAACGTACCTCCCTCCATTTTTCTCCCAACTTCATCTTTTCAGTTAATGATGCCACCATCCACCACAAGCCATTCTGGACTCTTCTCTTTCCCAATCACATGCATTATATCCATCAACAAGTCCTTGGAAGGACTTCTACTTCCAAAATATTTAGTTCATATTGCATTCATCTACTTTACATTTCCCTTGCTAGTATCATTAGCAACTTATCTGTATTACTTATCACAAATAAGTAAGACTGACTCTTGCTTTCCCATAACTTATTCCGTAAAGCTAAGGAAAATCAACCTGCTCTTCTGGCACCCTTTATTATTACACTTAGTATAACACATCAACTCCTCACTATGGATGGAATGATTAGGCCCTTGCCTACTTTTTGTACCACACTGGATGTTGCTGGTCCTCCACTCTCTAATATTCCTTCCTCCTAGCCTTCCTTCTCTTCCTGGAACATAACCAACTTCTTCCTACCTTTGTAGGAATATGTTTTCCCAGACTCCTTGCATAATTGGCCCGTGCTCCTTATTCAGGATTCAGGTCACCTGTCACTTCCTAAAAGAACCTGTCTGACCATTGCTACTAAAGTAGAGCACCACCTGTCACTCAGGATAAGAGTCCTCAGAGTTGGGCAGGATTCACTATCACCTGCAGGGCTTTGTAAAACCAGATTGCTAGATCTCACTCCCAGTGTTTCTGATTTAGGGCATGGATGTGCCCAAGAATATGTTCTGTGAAAAGTTCCCAAGTTGTGTGATGCTGTCTATGAAAGGAGCACACCTTAAGAGCACACCTGCTCTAGTGTATTTAGTATATCACCTCTTTTACATCCTTTACCATAATTATTGCAGTCTAAAAATTCCTTGTCGTTTATTTGTCTAGAAATGTCACTTAATATAAAGGTCACTGATATACCTTATTCATAATGTGTGCCCAGAAGTCCCAGGCACAAAGAGGGGACTCATCAACATTTTAAGTAAAACTGACAACTGCTAGTTTAATTATTTGGGTAAGTATATCAATGGCCTGATGTCATAAATTGAGATGCAGAAAAGTAGAAATGATTTTGCAGAAAGAAATTCAGTTTGGAATTTGTATTTGACTTCTCTGTAGAACATATAGATGAAAACAATCAGAAGGCATAGACAGATCTAAATCTAAAACTTCTCAGAGATTGAGGTGAGGATGACAATTTTAGTGTCTTTCTTTAGAAAACATTAAAGAAATGTATTGATGGGGACTTGTCTCTTTTTAACTTAATATTTTTGTTGCAAGTCTTGCTTTTTGCCATATTGTGCAAAAAGTCATTAATAAAACCTTTATGAATTTGAGGTGGGGGGAGAGAGATTGAGTTTATATTGTTGTATCATCAATGTGCTATCTAGTTTTGTAGGGGGAAATAACATATAGCATTTTAAAAAATATTCATGAGACATGCAAGCTTCACCTGGAAGCTGAAATTTTTAAAGAGGGATTCCTAACTACATAGTAAAGGGTTTTTTTCACGTGCAAAGCCTTTTTAAAAAAGTATTTCAATATACCATCATGGATGCAAAGGACTTTTTGTAATAATATAGCACATTATTATTTCAATTGTATAAATCTGGCAACCGAGGTCATATTTATATAGCAGAAATAAATGAGGTGTGTTATGTCAACATGGGTGAATTTCCTCTTAAATTACCTGAATGTAATGCAGCTAAGGAAATGCAACTGCCATTTTTAACATACATATGTCCACATGCAAAGCACAGAGACTCATGAATGTGTTGACATGGCTACAAAATTCCAATGACTCCATTAATTATTGAAAATAATCTCTGGATTATTGAAAGATATTTTATATAAAACAGATCATTTAGGTGAAATTTCACAGCTTAAAAAATGTAGACGAGATAAATTACAAAACAGGAGTAAATCTTTAAGTAGCTAGAGACACATGCAAAAAAATGAATCTAGACACAGATATTACATCCTTCAATGGAATTAATTCAAGATGAATAGTAGACTTAAATGCGAAACACAAAACTTTAAAATTCCTGAAAGATAAAAAAATAAAATCTAAATGACTTTTTGTTTGATGATAACTTTTTGGATAACATACCAAACACATGATCCATGAAAGAAGAAACTGGTAAACTTGACTTAATTTTAAATTTTTTTACTTTATGAAAGACACTGCCTAGGTAATTACAATACAAGCCACAGCTTGGAAAAATATATTTGCAAAATACATATCCAAGAAAAAAAATTATCAAAATGTAAAATATTAAAACTCAGACTTTTATCACGATACAAAATATTTGACATCAATAGTAAGAAAACAAACAACTCAATTAAAAGTGGGTAAAATCCTTAAGATAAATCTCACCAAAAAAGATATGCAGATGATGAATGAATATATGAAAAGACGCTGTCAAGGAAAGGCAAGTAAAAACAATAAAATACCACTATACACCTATTAGAAAGGTCAGAATTCTGAACACTCATATCAAATACTGGTGACAGGAATCTCATTCACTGCTGGTGGAAATGCAAAATGCTAAAACCACTTTGAAATAGTTTGATAGTTTCTTATAATACTGAACCTACTCTTAGCATGTGATCCAGAAATTGTGCTCCCTGAAATTTGCCCAAAGGAACTGAAAATTTGTGCCTCCACAAAAACCTGCATTCATATATTTATAATAACTTTATTTACAATTGCCAAAACTCAGAAGCAATCAAGATGCCCTTAAATGAGTGGACAAATTAACTCAAATATCCATACAATGAAGTATTATTCAGTGATTTAAAAAATCAGCTATTAAGCTATGAAAAGACATGGAATAAACTTAAATGCACATTACTAAGTGAAAAAAGCCAATCCGGAAAGGATACATACAATATGATTTCATATATATTACATTCTGGAAATATGATGGACACAGTTGAGGATCAAGGGTAACCACAGGGTGAAGTAGGGGGATAGGCAAGAAGGAAATAATGAATAATTTGCATACAGGATTTTTAGGGCAGTGAAACCATTCTACATGCTATCTTAATGATGGATACATATACCATTATTATTTCAATTGTATAAATCTTAATTTATACAATTAATGATATATACATACCATTTGAACAACCAAACTCATAAAATGTACAACACCAAGAATGAACCCTAATGTAAACTATGGCCTTTGGATGTTAATTATGTCAATACAGGTTCTTCAATTATAAGAAATGTACCACTCAGGTATGGGATCGTGATAATGAGGGAGGCTATGCATGGGAGGGCAGAGGAGATATATAAAATTTGTACCTTTCTCTTAATTTCACTGGGAACCTAAAACTCTAAAAATTGAAGTCATTTTGCATATGCTTCCAAATATAGATACATTTGATTTTGCTTTTTACTTATTTGTGTAAGGAATTTGATCATATATAATTACAGCAATTCTTGGGAACATTAATTAAAAAATTATAAGAGTAACAAATGTAACTAACTCATTTAGAACAGGGCAAGGTTTTGAGAGAAAAGAAAATAATTACCTGAGGTTGCTCTCAATTGCTGCTCCGTAAGATCATCCTCACAAGTCCTGGCTCCCAAAGAGGCAGTTTCTGCAGAGGATATTAGAGTGGAAGGTAATCAGCATGCCATACCCAGCTCTTGTATCATAGCCAGTATCACTAGAAACCCACTTTTGGCTAGCAGAAGTGGTAAGTTACCAGGTAAAGTTCAGATGAGTTGCTAGCACACATCATAGTGAGCGGTAGTTGAAAAATTGAGATCGGGGCGTGGTAGGTTTAGATTCAACTGTCAAATATCAGCAGCACTGAACAGTTCAGTACAACAATATTGATAAAACTTGGGAACAGGAAAGCTTCATTCTGATTTTTACCTGTTGGCTATTTGACCAAGACTACATTAAAGGATTATGTACTTAACGATGATGGCATTTTACACAGATTATGAGTATTCTTTTACTTCTCTGACAAGGTACCCAAAAGGAAAGGAAAATCCATTATATGGCAGCTGATATGAGAGGCAAAGCAAAAATCAGGGACTTGAGGGGAAACCCAAAGAATCAGTCCAAGTCATCACTAGATTCACATCTTTATTCTGATCTTGTATTTGAGCTCCAGAGTGGAAGTGCCAACAATATCCTGGTTTGCCAAACTCAACCCAAACACAGATCATTAATTTCACCTAACTTGTGGTCTTCCTTTTTGTTTCCTGTTGTGGGGAAATTAGTTTTTTAAAATAGCTACATTTCAGAAACTGCCTCTAATATTTCATTCTTTCTCCACAATGAATTATAATCATATAAAGTAGATTCCATTTTACAAGGCTTCCCGTGTCTATTTTCTTCTGCCATTTTTTTTTCCTGACAATTTCCGTAGCTTCTACAACATCCCACCTGTCTCCAATTCCTAACCTTTCTAATCTAATACCTCATCAACATCTCAGGAATTATCTTAAGAATCTTAAGTACAAATCCCAGCTCTTGTACTTTCTTATTTACTTAGTTCTCTAAGCCTCCATTCCCACATTTATAAAATGAAGACATATGCATAAAAATAGTCAATAAGAGAAAGACATTAAAAAGCACAATGTGATATAGTCTTCAAAGTCGTAAAAGGCCATAAAGTATCAAGATGTTAAAAAAAAAAAAGTTGTTACAGAATTTTTACACTGCCAAAGAGAATCATGTTTGTCTGATATTTTTAGGCAATAGCATCTCTGGTTGATTCTGAAGGCTTTAATTAAACAAATAATTAACCTTGAAAATAGAAGTGCACAACAAGGCACTATTATTGCATTTACTAATTGTTTTTCCTGCTGTGTACAAAACCTTTGGCCTTTGGTGGTAATCTATTTAAAAACAATACAATCATAATAAACAGGGCTCAGCCCAAATGCACACACCAAATAATGTTTCCTTATAAATAAATCTTAAATTAATCTTGAAAGGAAGAATTTATCCTTAGTCCTTGATTATAAATCCAGGAGTAACTTCCAAATAGTTGGCAGCCTTGATGTACATCCAACATGCCACTCAAGAAGCCTACCTACTTCCTCTTGGCAAATAAGCGTAACTTTAAGCCTTGATCACTGTTGTCCCTTTGAATTGAAGTGTCTGTTTTCTTCTACCCCTTTTAACCTTCTTTTTTCCCCCCTCAGAACCAAAGTGATCCTCAGCCAATTATTTTACATATATGTTTCAGCATTTATACTGATACATTGTCATAAGTTTTTATAGGATTAATATATTTCCCCAATAAATTGTGAATTCCTTAAGAGCAGCCTTTCATCTTCCCAGAGTTTCAAATAAGGACAGAGGAAAGAATATAAAATTCACTAGGATACGTTTCTTCAAAAAATACCTACATTCTATATCCTGAAACAGATGAGCCTCATGATACGAATTTATAAAATCTTCCCAAAGCCCTGGGACTGTAAATTCAAAGCACTGTCAATTATGCTAAACACAGATAATAATCCCTGTTACATACATCAATGTGTGTGTAACCATTTTTTCTGATCATTCCTAGCAGAAAAATAAAAATAGTTTATCCAAGAATACTTTCTCTTCCATTCCTACTTCAGTGTTATCATATGGGCTTCTCCAAAATAGATACAGTGCTACTAACTGAATTTGGCCAAATGACTGCTGCCCCCTTGAAGATTTATTAAAAATAAAAATGTCAAAGAATAAAAAAATTATTGAGTTTGTTTCCTGACAAGTACTCTGATGAGCTGTTTGTAAGAAACAATTATGTGATCCTCAAAATAAACTCATGAGGCAGTTATTAATCTTTACAAAACAGGAAACTTGGCCTTAAAGAGATGGGTAACTTGTCCCAGTTCATAAAATTAGAAATTGATAGAGCCTGAAATGAAATTCTTGTCTGTCTGATCTAAAAAAGCTGAGAAATTTTAAATGTGTCCAATTGTAATACCACAATACTTGGGAGCCCATAAAGGTTTCCCTAGGCTCAGCAAAGGCTAGAAACATAGTGAGAAGAAGAAAAAGAAGGGAAGGGAAGAGAAGGGAAGGGAGAAGAGAGGAGAGGAGGGGAGGGGAGGAGAAGGGAAGAAAGGGAGAGGAGGAGGAAAGGCAGACAGGCGGGCAGAGAAGAAACTTTTCACCAATCCTATGAAAAAAATCTGATATTTCATAACACATTCACATTCCTTGAATAGAAAAATAAAGCAAATAATAGTTTGGTGTCATGTGAAAAATCATTTCATTTGATAGTGATTTAGGGAAATGCACAAAATGTCAAAATAAGAAACTGCTACTTAATATTACAAATTAGGTCCTGCGGCGCTTGGAGACTACTCCAAGAAGAGCTACTTGTGCAAATAATTTCATAAAGGAATTTATTTCAGAGTGCCCCAGAATTCATTTTAGAGCCTCAACCATGTTGCTCCCTTTATACAAATGATAATAAATATTTTAATTAAGGAGCTTTTAACTTATCAAACAAACTGATTAATCTATACTTTTCTGCCTGTGTAAAATGAAATGTTTAAAACCTAATAATGATACATAGCATCGTGCAATATTTCACTCTAATAATTGCTGTGTAATAACAAAACTGACTGATGTTAACAGGATCTGTCTCTTTTGCTGGTGATTTAATTAGGTTTACTAATTTGTGTTCTCTAGCCCTGACCTTTCTTGTTTAATATTATTTAAAAATAATACCATTGACTTAGATTATCCAGTATTCTATTCTACCCTGTCAATTTGGTGATGATCACACATTTGAAAATGGTACCAAATTACTCCCATTTTTATTAACACAATGAGATAATAATCAGCAGCCCTTTCTGTGGAATGGGGTATTGATCATCACAATCACCATTAACACTGTGCAGAGTCTCTGTTCTGTGCCAGATTCTGATGCATTATGACACCCCAACCAAGTGATGCAGCTATGCTTTGAGGTCACACTCTCATTTCAGGGGAGTTTTTCTTAACCACAATGATATACTAAACCATATTTTTAAAATCCTAAATGTAGCTTTCCTTTTTTGGTGGTGCCAGGGATTGAACCCAGGGCCTTGTGCATGCAAGGCAGGCACTCTACCAACTGAGCTGTATCTCCAACCCCATATACCTTTCCTTTAAATTCTGTAATTATTTCTTGTGTTCATTTTTCTTATCTGGCCCAAACTTTGCTTTTCCCTGAGACTAACCCACAGGCCTATATTGACAAAGATGGATCATAATGTCTAGAAGTCTAAGGTTCCTAGTCCTTTACCTTATGGGATAAAGTTCTTACAACTCTCTCTCATTGCCTTTCCCTGCCACATCTGCCTCACTTTTTACCTTTCCCTTTCATTTATGAATGATATTTATTCTGGAAAGTAAACAGATAACTTTTAGGCACTTAATCATCAAGTTCTGGCAAATATTTTCCTCCCTGACAGCTAGCTGCAACAACAATTTTTAAAAAATAAAATCAATAGAAATCTTATGGTCAGAAAAAGATCTAGAACTTAAATTCGTAACAGTCTAGATATATAAAGATTTGGGAATAAATCTAACCTGCACTTGATGACATCAACAGCATGTGCTTTGTATATTTTTATCAACAAAATTTGAAATGCAAAGTGTGGTCACAATTGAAATTTAAAAAATAATGAGTGGATGTTCAGGTATAGTATTATTGATAGTACAAGTAGTCTTCTATGATCTGCATTTTGTCTTTCTGCAGTCACAACAGTCTGAAAATGTTAAATAGAAAATTCCAGAAATAAATAATTCATGTGTTGTAAAACAATGTACAGTTCTGAATTTCATGATGAAATCTCAAGTCATCCCACACTGTCCCACCCACTGTATGAATCAGCCCCATGTCTAGTATATCCAGGCTCTATGTGCTACTTGGACATTAGTCATTTCTGGGTTATCAGATTGACTGTCAAGCTATTCCAGTGCTTGTGATCAAAAAGTCTTACTTTACTTAATAATGGCCTAAAAGTGCAGAGTAGGGATGCTGGCAGTTTGGATGTGCCAAAGAGAAGACATAAAGTGTTTCCTTTAAGTGAACAGGTAAATGTTCTTAATAAAAGAAGAAAAAATTGTATGCTAAGTTTGCTAAGAGCTACATTAAGTTACTCATCTCCTATTGTACCTAATATACAAATTAAACTTTACCATAGGTATGCATATGTGGGAAACAATGATATACATAGGGCTCAATACTATTTGTAGTTTCATGCCTACCATGGAGGTCTGTGGAACATATCTCTGCAGATAAGGGAGAAGTACTATATCTGCCTTCAAAACTTCCACAGCTCACCCCTTCTCTTGATTTACTAATACATTAAGCAATAAAGTATATCACTGTTCTTACAAAAATTTGTAGCACATTAAAGGAAACATAAGCCAACAAACTGAGTAAATATTAAGCCAAGCGGTCTAACAGAATAAAGAGAAAGAAAAACATTTTCTGTTGTCATCACTCACATTTTGAAATCCATCTTTCTGTATCCATGGTGAGCAGCTCAATTCTAAATCTCTTTTTAAAATTGGAGAATAAAACTACGTTCTAAAACTGAGTCTGCAAGTTTCGAACAACTTTCACTCCATAACCCATCTAGCCACCACCGCTCTCCCCCTCCTTCGTTTTTGGAACTTCTCCAGACTCTACAGAGCTATGTGACTCATTGTAAAAGGATATTTTAAAGACTGTGAATACAAGAAAAGATATTTGCATCTCTCTAATTTCCAAATAATAAGTTACCATTTGTTGGAAACCTGTTAGGTGCTAGGCATGAAACATGAATTTCCTACTCAATCCACACAGTAATCTATAACAGAAACATCATTGCTTTTATGGAAGAGATGAGGCATCAAAGCTCAGACGGTTTAAGTAATTTTTTCCAAAGGCAGAGAGCAACAGAGGGAGGGTTTGGATGAGTCAGTCTGATTCTGAAGCTCTGAACTTCCCCCCTGGACAGTGCTGCTTCCAGGCAGCCCCCAAGGAGTCCTTGGTCAGGAAGCCAGAGAACTGAATATTTTTTCCTCCTAAAAAAACAGCTCAAACTCCTTCAGAGCAAATTCATCACAACAAGATTAATATTTAGAAGAATACTCGAATTCAGCATTTATTACTATCTTGGTAGCTTTACACTTTAACAAAGACCTCTGAACTTGCTTAGGCATTGCAAAAGTGAAGTCAGTGTTCAGATAAAGCAAGTTTACAATGAAAAATGGTTTCAAGTGGTCTTCTCCATCCTTTTCCTATGCGTATACAAAGAGTGCTCTTCTAAAAAGCTGAGCAACTCAGCATGCTACCAAATGGTTTTGAGTAACCAAGCAACATCATCTTTGTTGACCTGCAGTGCTTTCTCTTAAATTATTTCTTCTAGGCAGTAATAGATTGAAGTGCATTGGATGCTCCAGTGTCAATTATCTGAATGGGGCTGGATTTGTAATTTTTTATTTTCTGGAAAAGTAAAGCTACTTTGCCCTGCCCTGTCTGGTTTTACGCAGAAGTTATTTTTATATAGTAAAGGAGCAGTATCTCCTGGGGCTTCCTAGGCCTGGAATGTGTGATCACTTTTTTCTGCTTCTTGAATCATCTGTGACCTCAGTGTAATGGGGCCTCCAAGAAATTTAATAAGTTCTCAATATCAATTAGTTTCAAAAAATTACTCCTACATCTTCTTAATGTCTTATATTTTAAAGAGCTCTTACTGAAACATAGTCTTTCTTAAATTTACTAATTCCTAATACATTTTCTCACATAAGATTGTTTCATTTGATTACTTTAAAATTAAAAGATCGAACTACCACGATGATAATTTGAGCATAATATTGCATTCACATCTCTCAAGGAATTGGCCAGTTTCTCATATTTAAGTCCTTATGGAATTTATCACAATGTCTATATGGTCTGGAACAATTTTCATTCCTTAACCTAATGTTTTCTAGGTTGTTCATCAACATAAGAAGCATGTCTCTTCTCCAAACTCACCCCTGCTCTATCCAGTAAGGGCTGTTGTTCATGTTGAACCCTTGCCAGTTACTTCAACTCTTTTCTTCCTATCTCAGAGCTAGCTTTTTCTTTTCTTTCTTTCTTTTTCCTGTTTTTCCTCTCTCTCCCTCTCTCTCGTTGTAAGAACATTTAATATGAGATCTATCCTTTTAAATTTTTACATGTACAGTACAGTAGTGTTGACTACAGCTATAAAGGCTATATAGGTTTCTACAACTTACTCAGATGGCTTAACTGAAACTTTATACCCTCCAATTATTTGTTCTCACTCCTCCTACCCCCCACTCCCTGACAAACACCATTCTACCCTTCTATTCTACCGGTTTGACTACTGCAGACACTTGGTGTATGACGATTAAGTTATGCTTCTTTTCACAAATGGCTTATTTCACTTAGCATGATGTTTTCAGGGTTTGTCCACACTGTCTCACACCTACTTTTTAATCCATTAAAGCCTCTATTTTCACAGTTAGTAAATTTTCTACATAGCCACACTTAGTCAAAAGCTTTCAGAACTATTTTTTTTAACAGAAAAGAAAACAAATGATTATTCAGGGGTACTTCTTTATCACTATTTCTTTTCACTCTTTTAAAGATTCTTTCAAAGATGTCATTGACCCTAGGGAAGTTGCCTTTCTTTGGTTCAATCATTTTATTGGGTTCCTGAAAGCTTCTGTAACTTCTCTCACTTAACATCTTCTTCCCCAAGACTTCTGCACTGGTAGGTGCCTCCCTCTGAGCCTGCACTGTCCTGAAATGATGACAACTGAAGATCTAAATCCATTTTGCAACTTTTAAAATATGTTTTCTGTAATCTGTAATTTCATGATTCCCAAAATTTTATTTCATTCTCATTTACACTATTTGGTGACATTCAGTGACATACCTAGATCCATTATCTATGAAGCCATCATCCGTGCTTGCTGTGGAAAACTGGAGAAAGTATACTCTGTGTTGAAATAATGGTTATGCTATGAAAAGTTTGAGAAAGCAAAAATAAAAATAAATACATAAGCGGCATAAAATTGCCTACTTTTGCCAGAGCAACCTGGCCCTCAGAAGCCAGGTGGTTTAAAGAAGTATTTCCTCAGGGGAACATTGAATGCTCCTATGGATATATTTGTTGTAGGGAAAATCATGGGTTTAAGAACAAAATACACTTGACTTCAAATCACAGCTCAATCATTTTCTAGCTTTTTGAGATCAAATAAGTTACCTAACCTCTCTGAAATTCAGAATCCTATATATGAAAATAGAAACAAAAAAAGCCAAGATTTCAAGGATGTAATGAAGTGTAAAGTCAATGAATATTAAGTGTGTAATACCATATAAGTAGTAGTTGTGCTTATGCACAATTCTCTGGCTTTGATCCATTCTGCTGAACACAACTTATTCCTAGAAAAGGCTACAGAAATTTAGTTATTAAGACATTTAAAATTACATCTATATGTACTATACTCTTTGTCCACCAGTGAAGTTAGTGTTTTAGGCCAGTAAAAGATCACTACTATTTGTGAGGATATTTTGTAAAGGGTAAATGCTAACAAGACTAAATACTAATATCCTAAGCAACATAATATGAAAGCTTTTTTAAGTCCTTAAGGAAATTTTATACAAGCTTTAATGAAAGTGGTATGTGTACCAGTTGTAAAGACTGTTCAGCGACCAGTGAGAGAAGATGAAATCCAAAGGTAGTGGTATATAAGTAAGCCTTAGGTTTTCTCTTGCAAGAATCCTCTTTTCCTTCACTCTAGACCACCACCACCCACCTTCCAGTTAGGTAAAAACTTGATGAGAAGCTATAAGTAATCTTAGAATATACAAGCAGTTTGGCAAATGTAGTTATCTAAAAAAAAACAAAAAACAAAAAAACAAAAACAAAACAAAAAACTCTAAAAAGCTCCATCTACACACACATGTTGGATTTGAGCAATTTTCTAGATTATTCCCTACACTGCAGTCACTTTAATCCTCTGGTTTACAGAATATACCATTAAAGTAAAAAACTCTTTAAGTTTTTTCTAAATCAATTCATAGTGAACCCAGGATAATATTTTAGAGCTTTCACAATGGCAATGTTAAGTGGGAAATATATGAAGTAAGAAATTTAATAAGGAGCTCTGGCTTGCATCTGTGGAAACTTAAAGTGACTTGTTAATGTGTTCAAGCCAGTTTTCTCATCTATAAAATGGGGATAACAGTATCACCTCTCTTTGCCACCAGATGGAATCTAACTTGTTGTCACCACCTCTCAGTAATCATGGGAAAGAAACAAGTACTATCTTTGTACAGTATTTTCTAAACATTTAAAGATTACATACACTGACATGGAGTATTTTCACTACCGCTTATAATAAAATACAGTTATACATATGTGGCAAAAATTCTTGTTTTTCCTATGCAGACTTATTTATTTTGTGATTTATGTATAACCAGGAAAATCTTCAGATGACTAGATAAATTCCTTTATCAACACTAAAATTGTTGAAATAAATTTGCCATTAGCCTACTATGTAAAAAAGCTTTTTAAATTTTATGTAAATAATCTTTGAGTTTTCATGGTTTGAAATTTTCTGCATCTCACCACATTGGAAAACAAAATGTCAAATTTATATAGGTATGTTACACTTACGGCATTGACCTAGGTAATGATGTACATTACACTTGACCTAGGCATTGACCTAGACAATGACGAATACAAACATAAGTGAAACACATCTGGAGACGCAAAGGTAGTGAAAGTATGTGTAGCTCCAGAAAAGGAAGATCAGAATGACCTGGTTGGAGCCAAGAGTGAAATATGTACTATTGGAATCTATTCTGGATTTTCAATACTTAATAAATCAATGAATCATTCATTAATGAGGAAGAGATTGATGAGATTTGGCACATGGCTTTCTTTGGACTGTATTAAAAGTAGAAAAAAAATTATTTCTGAAAAATAGCCAATTTATTTTCTCCCTTGTGTGAATACAAGTGTTGGCAAAGGTCCCTGCATCTTGGCAAAGTGAGAGCTATAAGCAGGGGTGCAATAATCATACTTTCATCTTTGGGGTGCGGTGCAGAGGATGGAATACATACAGGGAGAGGAATTTTGTCACTAAAGCGTGCCTGCACATGCGCGCACACATACAAACACACATCACTAAAGCATCCACTATACTTCAATTTATTAATACCTAGAAAAAAGTCATGGAGATAGGAAAAAAATGGGTTCCAGTGGAGAGGAAAGGAATGTTAACTCTAAGATTGGAGAGAGAGAGAAAGGATGAGCTCAGTTTTGGATAGGAATTTGAATAGAGATGTTTATTAAACATATAAGTTGATGGAACCAGATCTTGGAAGGGAAGTGTGGGTTGGAGATGTTTGGAAGCAGTATTAACTAATGATTTGTGAGTAAATGAACTCTTCAGGAAGAACAAATCAAGTATGTAGTATGAGGGCTGAGTGAAGATCTCTGAGGAACAAAAATGAATAAGCAAATGACAATGAAGGACACTAAAGGTTAAAGAAGATACTGACAAAGAACAACGAGTGGGCACAGGACCCTGGGGTGGATGGCTAAGCAGTGGCCAAACGGAAACAATCTTTCCAGAAGCTTAAGACACAGTGTAAAATTATAGACAGAAGAAAAATACGGCCACTGGTGATCGTGTGAGATGAAAATGTTGTGGACCAATGAGGGAGTAGAGAAACTGTTATATATTTCAAAGGAGAATTAGATAGGATGTGGCAATGGATTCAGTGAGAAAAGTGACAGAGAGAGAAGAATCAGGGATGATTCCAATGTTTTTAGTCCCCCAAATAAGAAAATGAATATGCCGTTTATTAAGATGAGAAAAAAGAAATGTAGGCAGGACAAATTAGAAAGGAAGAGAAGACTTGGAATCAATGGTTTTGAATACATTTAGTTTGAGATCTTCTATTTATTTATGCAAGTAAATGCATCAAACAGGCAAGGGTTTGTGGTGGTGTGTGCCCATGAAGGGAGGAAGGGACAGAAACAGAAAAGGAGAGGGAAATAAGAGAGGAGGACAGGTGTACAAGTAAGTGGCAGTTTAAGCCCTTGAGGTCAGATGGGGAAAGGTCACCTAGAGAATAAGAACTCCAGGCAGCCTGAGATACACAAGGCATGCCAGAGCTGGGCACGAAGAACAATCTGTCCTAGAGTGGAGAAGTGTTTTCATTTATTTATTTATTTTATTGACAATATGTGGAATTGCCAACACATGGTAACAATCATAATAAAGCACAACAACATTGTTTTATCTTTGTTTGTTCTTCTTTCCTTCTTTCTTCTTCTTATTTTTTAAAAATTTCCTAGAGGAACTGCTCCCTCTTTGTTGGCTGCTCTGGAGTGAGACACTCTGACTACTCCCTCCTATATAAGGAAGGACCAGAGAAGAAGACATAGCAAGAATATGGTGAAAAAAAAAACTCAAAAACAAAAACAAGAGAGATGGAGCATAGAAAGTCTAATGAACAAAGCATTTTATAAAGAAAGGAGAAGTCAACTTGTTAAAGGCTACTGGTTGGTCTAGTTGAAGATAGACAGGAATTGATCAATCATTTGCCAAAGAGAATGCAGTTATATTCTGTGAGCAGAACATCTTTTGTAGAGGAGACAGCAAACACCATCTGAGCTTGCATATAAGAGGGAAAGAAGATGAAGGAAATGAAGAAGTCAATGTAGACAATTATCTGAGGAGTTTTGTGATTTTTAAAAAAAAAAGAATAAAAATATTTGAGTAGTATCTGGAGGTAGATTTACCATCATGAGAGGGTTTTACAAGTAAGGAATGTACAGAACACTGGTAGAATAATGGGAATGATGTAGGGGCAAGGGAAAAATCAATGTAGACAAGAGTGAGGCAGTGACAGGTGTCACAGGATGGAGTTGGGTGTGGATTTCTGTAAACCAATGGGGGTAAAAAATAATTATGCTAAAGACAATGGAATTGAGGCTATGGCTGATCACCTTCAGAGAAGAGTATCACCATTACAACAAAAATTGGGGAGGAGAGTTGGGAGAGAAGAAAGGACAGAGGAGAGAGAAAAGAGGACCAGCAGAAGTGACACAAAACAGAGTCCAGGAAAGAGGTTCAGAAAGCACAGTCCATTTGGTTTTCACAAAATGTTATGTGTTCAGATATCAGACAGCCTTCCCCATGCCCACCTAGTCTGAGACATTTTTTCCCCAACTTCAGTAGATTCCCTGACTCCTCCTTTAATGCCCATGTTTAGTTGGTAAGTTTGTCTGTGGGTTTATTTTCAATGTACTTTCCTATTTCCCAACGTTATCACTGTGCTAGTCTCAATTCTATGTATTAATTGGCCTTGAATGAATGAGCTGTCTGCCTCCAGGTCCTTCTCAACATTATTTATCCCTCTTATATATGGAAGACCAGATTAACCTTCCTAAACACCTATTTAGGGATGCCATTTTTTACCTTCAAGAGTTTTTGGAATCTTCTTATTTTCTGCTTCATCACATCTGAACTTATTTGCTCACCTTTAAAGCTTTCCAGAGTCTAGACTATCTTTTGCAGGAGGAAGTGGCTAGCTTTTACTACTTTTGTAACTGGTTATTATTAGGTTCTCAGTTTCTTGCTGTCAAACAATCTTATCAATTTTTTTTTAATCCCTAAGTCTGGACTGAACCATATCATTCCCTCCCTCATTCCTAAGGAGCATGCCAAAATAAATAAGTAAACAAGCATACACACACACACACACACACACACACACACACACCGTAACAAATAAAAGTTTATTTATATTCCTATCTTATTCATCTTCATGTCCTCATACCTTCTTCACTAGCTGTACAAATCCCCAGTTCCAACACTCCCCTAAAGAGTACTTACTGAACGTGCTGTCCCTCAGAATGTCATAATTTACCTGGTTTAATGTGACAAATACATTCATTCTGTCTTCCAGGCAGCATATAAAGTTCTTGAGGGTGGGAGACTCACTCTTCTGTCCTTAAACTCCTAACCACACACTGCACACTGTGAATTCCTCTTGAGTAGTTTCTATAGTCAGTGATGGCAACAGAGCGAGGAAATCCTCCAGATAATACTGGAATTAGAATCTTTTTCTCCACTTTATTTTGATTCTGATTCCAATTCCTTGCTTATCTATTTGTCACATTTGTTATTAGATGCAAACTTTTTTCCCCAAAGGTCAAATAGTTTAAAATCCTATTTAGTTTAAAGGAGGAGGCATATTCTTTAAGGTTATATACCAGCTTTGTTAGAAATCCTTTCTCCTTTTCTTCCTCATGTACAACATTTAAACATCATAGAAATGAGTCATCATGAACTGTTTTCTTTTCCCCAGTCCCTTCTTGTGATTGTTTTGTGAATGTGTAAGTCCTATGCATTTAATTCTTTGAAGTCCAAACACATTCTTGCTTAAAACAAAAGCTCAAGAGGATGAAAAAAAGAGTACACAATTATTGCAAAATGGCAATAAAGTCATCTCCCTAAACTTCCCTTGAGAAACATGGTCAAGGAAGATCTGGCTGAGGGATGAAATAAACTGTCAACTTGACTTTTAATTTTATGAACTATGATGGTTTGGACAAGAAAATTCTTCAAAGGGTCAAAATCATTTCTATAAATGGGATGAAGACTTAAGTGTGAAAGAACTGCTTTGAAGCAGACTTAATAAAAAAGAATTGAGACTATGCACAAACCTGAATAATACTTTCTCAACTTCTCTTTTTATTTATTTATTTTCCTTTAAAGGGCTTTTTTGTGTAAGCAAAGAGATTGCTGTTAAAAATTATTTTATAACCTTTAAAATGAAAACATTTGCCTATTAAATCTCTAGAGATCCACAATGGTCTATCTCTGAAGTAACATTTGGCCCCTGCTATTTCATTTCACTTCAGCTGAACTTTTTTCTTTTTCTTTTTTTTTTTTTTTACTGTTTCCTATCTATCTTGATTTGCCTAAACCCCTTATTTTCTATCTCTCTGTTTGTTTATATCTTATTAGAAAGGTGTGATTGTAACAGTGTTTGGGGGACTAGAAATAATGATAGACCTATAATTTTAACGCAGCGCAAAAAAGACACTTAGATTAATTCTAAATGCCCACTGACCAACAATGGCCCTATTTGACTAGGAGATACTAGACAGCCTTCCTGTGCCTTCAAAATCCTTCATCTAAAGGAGGAGAGAAAACAATCAACTGCCACTGTGAGGGGAAGTGATGTGTTGGTGATAGGAGCCAAAAGAAACACAGCAATTAACGTTGTGAAAGGAGGAATTGTGAATGCAGTATATCTTATTTTTTATTGATATATTTTTTAAAGTGGCTGGGAAACACATTTTGCAGACAAATGCTAAAACAAGGATAATGATCATCTTTTAAAACCTTCCACTCAACCTATGCATATGGCAGAATGTGATAAAAGTAAGTAGCAGGAGGCTGAACTAGGAATTCCAAGCTTGTGCTGTACTGTGAGTTGTGTAAACCTGATTCATGAAACTTCTGGGAGCTGCTGTTTCCTCAGATTTGAAATGAGGGGGTGGGCCTAGATGAGCTTTAAGGACTCTTTTGGCTTTCCCATTAACTGAACATCTGCAAATTATTTTTGTCAACTTATAAATTCTTGCTATAAGGTTGAAGGCGAGAGCTCTTAAAATAGGCAACAATTCACCTTAACTCTGATATGTTAACTGTAAGTGCTGTGATCTGAATTTTTATGTCCTCCCAAATTCATATGTTGAAATACCAGTCCTCAAGGTGAGAGGTGGGGACTCATTGCTCTTTGAAAAAAAGACCACAGAAAAGTAGTTCGTTCGTTCCACCACATGAGGACTCAGCAAGAAGGCACCACATCTGAAGAAAAAGGCCCTACCAGACCTGGAGCTGTCCAGGCCTTGCTTGGTCTTGCATTTCCCAGTTTGCAGAACAGTGAGGAATAAATTTCGATTGTTGATAAACTACCCAGTTTATGGCATTGTGTATAGCAAACCAAACAGATGAAGACAGTAAAATTTATATTTAGTTTCACAAATTCCCTTTCATAGTTTTAGCCTTTGGTCCTTAATATTTGTATAATCCTTAACACTTTCTAAAATATGTTCATTTCATTATCTTAAGTCTTCTGAGTAACTCCTCCACATATTAACCACACTCCAAAATACCTTTCATTACTCAGTTGCTAAGAAATACATCTTACAATATTCTCATTTGCTCATATTTCCTACTACTCTACTTAATGCTTAACTCTATGCTTTTTCCCATTTATTTCTTCTTAAAGGGACTGGATATGTCATTATCTTTCTTCACTCTACCTTCTCCCTCTGTTACCTGTTTTTCTAAATCATTGAAATGGAGTTGTTTTGACTGAGAGCTTAAAGCTGAAGCCTTGAGGAGAAGAAACACAAAGGTGACTCTGGAACCACTTCTGTCAATTTGATTTAGGAAAATCCTAGTTTCTAAATGCTTTTTTCAAGAATACAATGTCCCTGGAAGCTGTTGAGTTAGCAGCTTGTAGTTGGGGGAGAGGAGGTTTGTCTATGCAGCCAGGGTGCCAGAAGGGCACAGTTCCTCCATGAGGGCATGGTAAGGTTCACAGAGTGGGGTTTCAGGAAGGCATTAAACACAGCAGCAACAAAGAAAACTGCACTTTAAAAATGTTATTCTTAAGTATATTTCTTAAGTATATTTCAAACCGTATGGTACTACTTTTCTTTCAGCATTCTAAGAGAACAGCATTTCTTTTTAAGGAATACTAATAATCTAGTGTAAGCTATAAAAAACGCACATATAGATAATTCTGCAGGCAATCAAAAGGGGTCTAGATCCTTAGATTCCTGATTCATAAGCTGTGTACAAATAGACTAAATAAACTCTTCTGGGATGTTACATAAATCTAAGGAAAGTAATATACATTCCCTTTTATCACATTAATGTAAAAAAAAAACTTTTTTATTTACCAGAAAACCAAGGATGAAGTTGCCTAATTTGTTACAGTCACAATTTTTGAGTTTCTTTTTTGTAATTATTAAGGACAATGCTAGGGAAGAATAACATAATGGTTATTATCAAATCACATAGACATTTGTCTCCATGAAAGCAAATTAGTGGATTAGTAAGATAAAAACAAAACAGACTACTCTTCAAACAAAGAAAAAAAAAAGAAAGTGATTATATGTTTTCTACAATATAAAGTAAGAAAAAAAAGCCTGATTTTTTAAAACTGAAATAATCAAATATTTTGGAATCATTTGCTTACATATTGCCAAGAAATGTTACTCCAGGAGTCTAAAAGTGCTAATGGCCTCTCCAAACACTTAATTAGATCCTTATGCAGAATGCAGTTTATTAAATAAAGAATAACTGCATCAACCAACATCACCTAGAACATTACCAGAAGAGCATCCAGTGTGTCCGTATTGTCACTAGTTTTAGGCATAAGTTGAGAATTTCAGTGCTAGACAAATAAGACTTTCAAGAGGAATACCAATGCCAGTGTTCAAAGCACTTTCATAAAATTTAATATGTATTCTACAAAAAGTGGGGAAATTTTTGATTTGAAAACCATACTAAGGAAGGAGAGATTTTAATCTTTCAACCTGGTTTGTAAATAAAGTTACTTTCCAGATATCCCTTTTAATTCTCCAATTCAACCACAAGTTTTATCACTGAAATACCTAAGAAATATGAAAATATTGAAAGATGATGATATTTTTGGCTCACCGATTCTGTAATATTCTTTTCCTGCAAAAATTCTTAATCAAAACAAAAAAATGTTATAAGACTTCCATGGATAAAAAGGTGCCTTTAGAAAATTTCAAAGAAGTTGAAAAAATTGAATATTTACAGTATTATTTTAAAAGACTCATCAAGAAACTAAGTTTTAGAATTTTTTTCTTTTATTTGTACATAATACTGATAGACTTAAATACCCTGAGAAAAGCCATGGAACAATTTGAAAATTAAAACTTTGAAATATTATGAACATACATAATCCTGGCTCTATAGCCACTACCATTGTCTTTAGAATTCATAATAATATATGCTGTATGTAAATATGTCAACAAAGCCTAATTGGTTTTTGGGAAAAGTATTCTAGTTATTTGCTATCACATACATTATAAAACACACACACACACACACACACACACACACACACACACACCAAAAAAACAACTTTGCTCTCAGTTCTGAGTTATGCAATAGGTCAGGCAGAAAAAAAAAATTCGCTGTTTCACTAATTCATTTTTTCCTTTACAATCCTTATGGAACTGAAAAGGAGAACTCTTTCCATTCTCTAACTCATTTGTGTTAATAGAAGGAGATAAATGCTTAAAAGATGAGAAGAAAAATATCATTATTCTCTCCCTTTAAAGCATATTCTGTTTCTTCAGTTTAACTTAATAAAACTTAATTATACCCACTGTATGAAGAACTATGAAAGTGTTTATCAAGTATTCCTGGACCGAAATCTAACAAAGAAAAAAATGCCTGTTCTTTATTAGACAAAGTGTACTGAACTTGGAGTTCCACCATTGAGGTTCAGAGTGCACAACTCAACTAATTACAAGTCTAAAAGTTTCATGAGCTTCACTCCAGGTATCACAAGCTGAAATTCCAGGCCTCTGTGTCATTCCCTGAAACATCTGCAACAGAATCTGAAATTCTTGATAAATGAGATAAGCAAAAGCATTTACTTAATTAGATTTTAAAAGCATATTTACTAACTTATACAGCAAATAAATTGAAAAGTTGTATACCAAAAAGCAACCTACAAACATACAACAGAAATTAATTTTTAATTTAGAATTTGATGCCCTAAACATTATTTACTTAATGCAATTTTAAACATGATTCTCTTAATACTTGGATCAAATAAATATAAACTCATGCTAAAAAAAAACATAAAATGAAGCCCTTCTGTTACTTAAAAATACTTGCAATATGTGAATTCTTAACATTAATTTGGATTTCCTCCATTCTCACCAAAATGCAATCTATATAGCTGTACTTATGTACATATACATAACCTAATGTGCAGAAGCATCTGATTCTATGTTTATCCAGAATAATCTGTTTTGGCTTCTTCCCTGCCAAACCACTTCCAGTGTTTCAAGCAGGGCAATGACAGCATACACCTTCTTGTTATTATTTTTGTATGGAAGGCCAAACCAAATGTCTGGGTGGGTCTCCAAAGACATAAAATCAGTAAGGATTTTTTTTTTCCATCCACAGGACCCAATTACATTTAAATAAACTAACTCCTAGTGAAAGATTGGCTCCAACAGAGAATACCACATGACCACAGACACTGAAATTAAATCACAGTCATAAGTATAGAAGCCACCAACTTATTGTTAAAAATAGTCATGGGTACATCTTTGTGCACACACACACACACACACACACACACACACACACACACTGGAAAATAATGTGCATTTGTTGCAGAAAGAAATCACTCCATTTTTTTTTTCTTTCTATGAGATGCATCCTTCATTAGGATTTCCTCATCTATGAAGTCATCTTTCTCAAACTAGATGTGTTAAAATACCAGTGACTTCTCTAAAGACCTCTCCTTAGGGAAACAGAAAAACTGCCATGTGCTGCTCTGGGCTTAAATGGATGAGTCCTTTTGGCTGATCCCAGTGGCAGAGACCTGACAAATGTGGGAAAGTCCTCAGCTGTGAGATGAGGGCTTAGGTTGTGGGCTCTTGGTCAATTGAAAGGTTGCATTAAATGTAAATTATAGGACTGTTCTGTAGATCTATGCTCCCTTCAACCAGGTGAAAGGTGAGCAGAGCATGGTGCTCATTCAGAGATGGCCTGGTGGTGGCTTCCTAGCAAGGACAAGAAGCAAGGCAGCCATGAGCAATAATAATCACCATCTCCGAAGGACAGAAAAGAGGGAAGGAAACACATTTATAAAAGCTCATATTAAGTTTTGCTTTTAAAGTACCTCTATGTATTTTTCTTTCCAATTTATATGAAAAAAAAAACGTATTAGTTTTAAAACTACAGCAGAACCGGCCATAAATATCCTGGTAACAATTGTTCTTTTATTAAATATTTATTGAAATAAATTCCTGTGCTTTCTCATTTTTCTTCTTCTGGTTCCAATATTTATTTACAGCTGATTATTAACATCTGCCAGAATAACGGTTTCATCCATACAGAAGCCGAAGGGTAAAAAAGTCACACACACCCTTCTAACGTGACCTGTAGTTAGACAGAAAACAGTTTTCCCAGTCACCGCTTGGCTTCCTGTCTGTGACCTCTGAAAAGCATTGGAGGCCAGGGTTAATGGCCTTTCCAATCTCTGTGATAAGAATTCATTTTGTTCTATTACCAGCAGTTATCTGAGGAGCCTGCTGCATCACTTCAGCAGGGTTCAATCAATGAGAGGACCTAATGAAGTAACCAGCTGTAGCTCTATTTCCCTGGCCAGCTCTATCAGACAAATAAGATCTATCAGTCACATCTTAAGGCTGATCCTACACACAGCATCTTCCCAGGCTGAACTCGTATGCATATGAACTAATGATAGCCCACCATTTCTTTTAAAGCTTCTCCTTTGATGCAGCTCTCCTGACAATGAAAACAGAATGGAGCGAGTTCTGAGATGTTGCATCAAGAGAACAACAATGCAAGATTAAAGAAGAGTGAATTTGCAGAAGAGTTGAAATAGTTTATACAAATAGCGAGGCGTTAAAATGACAGCTGAGGCTCTGAGCTTGGCTATGCTCAAGTACTTACACTTTAGGTTGGCATTTTTCAGTCTTCAAAGAAAAAGGAGGGAGGATGAAAAGCTACTTTCAGTGTTATCAATTTTATTGGTACAAGTTTAATGATAAGACTTGCATTTTGACTAGCCCTCCAGAGCAAAAATATATTTATGCTATAGTTTGACTTCTCAGTCAGATAATTCAGGATAAGACTGTAAGTTAACTTTGGGTTATTACAGTAGCTATTATCATTAAACACAAAAACAGAATTACTGAAAATTCTAATAATTGTAGAATGTAATTTTTAATTACAAATTTGTCCCTCCCTTCAATTCAAAAGAGTATTTGTTAATACCATTTCACACACGTAGAATGCGGGGGGGGGGGGAGAAGTTTTGCACCTTCAATTAGTGGCATCATAACTGCATTAGACAGTCATCAGAAGTTCTGTTCAAAATTAACTCTTCCATGAGAAGGGGCATTGATGATGGCTCTATAGTTTTTGAACTGTTTCACAGGGAAATAATAGATGGTTCATAGGGAGTCATGAATAGAACATTCATGTTTGTGGATATGTTGAAAGCTACAAGTACCTTAGTTTAATTTATTAGGTTAATCAAGATGAATTACATGTAATACAATTTGTATTCTTTCAACTTGGCTGCTCTCTTTGTCGAATTGGAAGGAAAGAGAGCATAACTATTTTCTGTTATGTGAAAGAGATGATATCTAAAGGAAGTTAGTAAATGAAAAGCACTTGCTAAACTTGTACTTGATAAACACGTTCACACAGGCAAAAATGCTTTATTTCATTAAAGACGACTGGCATTCACGCAATACTGCTAACGTATTATGACATAAAAGTGCCTAAGACTGTATCTTCAAATGTCTTTAAAATTTTATGGGAGTATAACACTGCTTTCTTGTTAAAATTGCAATCACAGAGGTGCCTGAGTGATATGGATATGATATCCAGATGGCCTTTTCATTTCAAACCTTTGGAGATGTAAATGAAAGATTAAGGTACACTAGATAAGAGGTTGAAAGTAACAGAAAAAAATAATTGTCAGATTTAAAGAAAATAAGGAGCGTGACGTGGTGTGTGTGTGTGTGTGTGTGTGTGTGTGTGTGTGTAAGAGAGAGAGAGAGAGAGAGAGAGAGGGAAGAGAGAGAAAGAGAGAGAGAGGGAGGGCAGGAGGAGAGTTATTCCTGGACCTGTAACCATCTTGATCCATGTGAAAAGGACTGAAATATCTTGGCTGCATATGTAAACAGATAAGAATATGCCTAGCAGGCATTTTGGGAACATCTGTCAATTTTTTATAGAACATACTGATTGTGGGCTATTGATTGCATTTAAACAAAGTTGTTGCAAAAAAAAAATCAGCTAACAATTCGTGTAGAAAGGGCCAATCAATATTTAAATGACTCACTTTATTGATTTAAAATTAACTTTCAATTAAGAGATCCATAGGACTCTTAACTGCGACACTTATCCATTCAAGAGAAAATAAAGGTACATTTATCGATACACTTAAACAGCAGTGGCTGGTTTCCTATCGATTCAGTCATTTGCGCTGGGATTCGTTAGCGTCATCAGCCTTTAACTCGCTTACTAGGTCTTCGCAGTGTACAATACTGCAAGATGTAGGAATGCGCAAAACAACACAAAGAAGGGATAGAAATTTAAACAGAATTAAAAGATAGAGAAAAAGGTAAGTCAACCTTACGCTTTCTTTTATTTTTCTTTTGCTATTATGAAAGGAAGAATGTGAATACAGCTACGTGGGTGACTATTAGATAAATAGGCCTTTTAAGGGGCTATTTTTCAAAGCAAGTGGTTTAGATAGGGCATATTTTGAAATTGTATAAACAAATGAAATCTTTGAACAACTGACTAGTAAAGAAAGTTTTATTGGCTTCTATTGACTAACATGATCACTAACATGCATATACTTGGTTATATTATAATCAATGGCAGCTAAAAAACAATAGAGTTTTTTTAAAGACAATAATTGCATTTCCATTGGAAATGCTGTCTATGTGTGTTTAAGGCCATATTTATTCAACAGTATTACAAGATTATGCTGTATTTTGGAAACGTGCTAGATATTACATTTTATAATTTATTTTTTATCAGGGTTTTCATGAAAAATAAAACTGCTACAGAAAATTAAACTATTATATAATATGGATGAATGAATAAAAACATGTATAGATAAGAAGATTTATCTGTGTATTTCCAAAATATCACTATCTACCTATTTGTTGTCTTTATTGCCACTAAAGGGGAATGTGGATGCAGAAGGCACTGATTATATACCTTTTATTGTGATTTCTAATATTATATCAGAAAAATAAAACCGAGTGCTCTCCATGGGGAACGCATCTTAGAGCTGTCTCTAACAGCCCTGACTGCAAATCTGTTTGTCAGCATTACTCTTTCTCAGGAATTTGAAACTATAGGTGTTGCTTTTTGGTTTTGACAATGCTCCTACATCTCTTACAGTCCTTTGGTCTCATATTCTTCAGTGTGCAGAGATGTCTGTACAAGAAAGAAGCCATCTCAAACAAAAACCCCCTACTCATTTACTGACATGTAATTCCTGGAAAGAGAGACAGAAAAGTCCATCACATTCTGCTTTTATGGAACATATTTTTAATTACCTTTACTCTTACTGCTAATCTTCAATATCTCACCATATGTAGTCTGAGTACAAAAGATAATTTACACAATTTCAAAGATTAGCCTTCAGTTTTTTTCTCTGTGTACGGAGTCTGTGGTGGTTATTATACATGTCTTGAATCTTTGGGTTTGCTCTGAAATTTTAAGAAAAATTTGGAATGGATAGAAATATATGTATGATATATATAGATAGATCAATAGATAGATAAAATACACACACATATATAATACACACACACATATATATAATACACATATATGTACACACAAATATGCATATAATACACACACATATATAATATACATATATATGTACACACACACACACACACATACACACACACACACGAGATCCAAATTTGTGAATATAAGAATCCCTTCCCATAAAATAGTCATATAACATTGGAGTAACATAATCTGGAATATACTATGGCAATCATATTTACTAAAAAGTGCATGATACTATTATTTCCCACTAGAAATCAGATGATGATAGCAGGTGGCACAGTATGCCTGTCACTGGTCCCCCTGATCTGCAGAGAGAGATGTGTGGTTCTGTCTAAACACTCAGGAGTAGTAACAATTGGCTTAAGCACTATCCAATCCCGAGGTGCCTCCAATAGGGATTCACTTTGATTTAATACTTCCTTATCACATCAAAGAAGGTGAAAAGGCACCTTTATGGATTGGCTTGCAAAGATTAAAAATATAATAATAAAAAAAAGGTTTGGCTTTTACCCCAGTATATAAACTCTCCTTAAAAACTCTGGGGGCACTTGGACATGACTATAGAAACAAAATATTTTAAGATTCAAGCTATAAATCCACATAACAAAAATAATTAAAAGTTGAGTTCTTTCCATCTCTTGAAAGCTGCAAACTGCCAATTATACCATTAAAAAGAAAGAACAGAACTAACTAAAAATACCTGTTTGGTGGACCTAAGAAAAATATTTGTTCTTTCCCATAAAATAAATTATCACCTCAGCTGATACAGTTCCTAAAAAAATGTTTGCTAAGATTTTTTTCCATGTCATTAATCCTATTTTATCTGTAACCAAAACCGATTGAATATACCATCTCACAGCAGGCTTGGGAGAACTTCAGTAAAAATAACACCGAGTCTACACCCACAGCTCACTAGTCAGATCTCAGGAATTTCATAAGCCATCTCATCTCTTCTCTGCATTCACTGGTTATCATCTTAATGACATAAGACATTAAATGGTTTGGAGCTAGGAATCTTGTCTTTTGGATGATCACACTACGTGTTATTTGAGTGGGATGTTGTAATTTAGCAGTGATAGAAAAAGAGATCTGCTTGAAGATGATGAACCATGCTGAGTGAGTCATGAGAAAGTGCAGGCAACACATGCCTAAAAGGCAAACCCAGTGATTCCTATAAAGCATGGGAGATGAGTGTTATCTAATTTCTGAAATTCTCTTATCTAGCTTCATCTGCTTTGATAGTGTTTGTTTCAGGATCATGATTGTGTTTTTTTATAATAGATCAAAGACATAGCTGATAAGACTTGATTCTAGATAAATTTGTTACATTTTCAGATATCTTACAATATATGAAATCTCACAGCATGGCTAGTTTATTTAAACCTTTTTTCTCCCTAAAGGCTTACTTACACCATAATTTCAGAAAGGTTTCATATCACTTTATCCAAATCATGGCTAAGACGGACACAAGTAATTACAGGAATTAGTGCTACAGGGTGTAAAATTGGTCTTCTTGTAGAAGAGGTGCATTCATTTCATTCTGGAATTCCCTGCTGAGAAATGATGTGTGCAAACTATCTAAGGACCCTGTAATCCTCTGATGTGTGTGTGTGTGTGTGTGTGTGCGTGTGTGTGTGTATCTATATGCAAAGTTGCATATAATCTTTGGCTAGAAAAAAAAGTAGGTGTTGTACATACCAAGGACAAATGCCAAGTATTCTGTGCTGAATTTAATTGATAAATCTCATCTTGTAGGGGGGAAAAAGAAATTTTTTTTTGTGTGTGTGTGTGTGTGTATGTGTTTTACCACAATGGAAGTAAATATAATAGATTTCAGCTTCATATCAAAAATGCAAAATGGCTATACATCTTGAGTGGATTCTAAATTGGGTAAGACTCTATGATCTGATGAATTCATATGCTTTTTCCCCTTTTATAATATTCTCATTTTCAATCCTATGACTAAAACGAATATCCCTTAATAAAATCGAGAACTATCGTGTGTAAATGATGGAAAACAAATTTGGTTGTGTGCCCTAGGCCATTTGATTAACTGTGCAAAATAGGCGAACAGCAAGCTGCAGCACACAGAGGGTCACGTGAGGGATTTTAACTTCTTGCTCCACCACAGAAAATCGCTCAGCGTTAGGCATGAGGCCTACTCTCTCAGCCTTGCGTGCCACTGATTAGTGCAGCCTTAGTAGAACAGAAATCCTTAATCTTCTCTTTTTAATATTGAAGAGGTAAACCCCTTTTACCTGCATGTGGAGGCTGCCTTTTCATCAAAGCTCAGGAGATTCCAGCAACAAAATCAATGTATGCATGTTCAGAGCAGTTTTCAGGGTTTTGTAAGACAAATCTCTCAAATGGGGGCTAGTTTAATGCTATTGAGCTGGGCTTCGATCTGACCCAGTGAGTGAACAACACAGCAACACTTCATTTCCAGGGCTCAGGCGACAGGAGGAGGCACGGTTCTCCACAAATGCAGCTGTGGAATTTCCCTTTGACCTCTCACCTCACTTAATCCGACTTTAAACCTTCCAGTGGACTGGTTAAATAAATAAATATTTAAAGGTAAACCCAAATCAACAAACATAATTAACTAATTTCTCTTTTCCATGTTAACACACTACACCAGGAGAAGTTTGCATGTTGATGAAGCGCTTTTGCAGGGACAGGGAAAGTTCTGGAAACTCAGGATTCCTTTTGAAAGGCACACTGTTCTCAAAGGCCAATGAAAATGCTAATTTCTTTCCCTTTTCTTCAGGATATAGATTTGTCTATCGAGCTAGGAAGGGTAATTTGCTTTAAATGAAAGTATTTCTCTCCTAGTATTTATGGTACTCACTTTTAAAAGCTTTGCTTCTTCAATAGTGTAGGCCTCCTATCTTTTTGCAAATCTTCAAAGAATATATAGCTGCTCAAATTCCCCTGTTACTAGAAATCCTAAAGTCACTAAATATACATTGTCTTATACAGCTTTAAGTTACAAACTGAAATCTTCATTGATATTTAAAAACCAACCTTTGGGCATTGGGCTGTACTCAACATTGTACTGGAAAGGCCCTGATGGTTCAATCCATGTTGCTTCCATTAGTTTCATAACTTCCCAAATGACCTGATGTGAAATCAATCATGAATTTACACAGCTACAGCCTTCCTTTCATGAAAGAACATTTTATTATGGCAGGAATAAGGCATCTGAATATATTCTAAGATTTGGGGGAAAATCAAAGGAAAACCATCTCAGATTCCTTGTTTCATATTGAGGTGAGTATTTTCTCAGACATTTAAAACAATGGGTAGACTTAATGCAAATATTCTAAGTCTGAATTATGACCTGATGTGACAACAGAACTGTTTCTAAATATGATTTATAACAATTTTGTATAGTTATAATATGGATATAAATATACATTGTCATTTTTTTTCTTCGTACAAATGAGAATTCTTCATTGATATGTTATCACAGTGATTTTTTTTAAATTTAAAATGAAATGAAATATAATGGAGCAAAGATACTCCTAATGATGTTGAATGTGTATTTATAAGATCTTTGTTTTTTCCCCTCATTAAAATGACTTTGGGTTTGGAAATTTGAAGCTTATATTAAATCAAATATTTCAAACTAAAGGCTAGAAATGAGTGTGCAATTATTGAAGTCCCTTTTTACTTTTAAATAAGTAATCCAGCTAATGATGGACACATACACTAAGCATTGTGATAACATTCACCTCTCTGTTATTCTGCATACTCTTGGGAAGTTACCCCTGATTTATGATCCCAATTGTATGAAAAACAGGTCAACTCAGAGGCAATTAGGAAGACTTAGTGAAGAAAATATTTTCAAAGAAGTGTAGTTACCTTAATTCCAAAGTTGTACTTTACAAGAATAAATATTACCATCCTGGCCATTTTATTTTTTAAAAATTTAATATTATGTTTCAAACAGGAAAAGAACTGCCTCATGTGCCATCCTTCCTCCGCCCCCTTACTGATTCACATTCTTCCAAAAGAAAAGTCTGGAATTTTGTTTCAGAACTAGTCAGAGGAATTTCCCTTGCTCATAAATATTTTAAAGTAAATTTGTGCCTTTACAGTTAAATGGTCTTTACACTCAAATGGGTATTGCTTACTGTTGGTCGACAGCTCAAGTATGCTGACAGGAATTAGCAAAACATGTGCTATCATAGAAAATACCACAGTTTTGGATCTCAGAGCCACAAAATGACACAAAAAGCCTTCTTTGGCCCTTCTGTAGACTAGGACTTCTAATCTAAATAAGTACCAGAAGATATAAAGAATATCTTATTATATTCTCTTCTATAATAGGGGCATTTACATTCCAATGTGAAGGTAGGACTAGGTTTGTGGGGAATGTTTTCCCATTCTTGCGTTTCTTTCAGAAAACATATTGACCTCAAAAGACAAATAACTATTTGAAAGTGGTTGTCCCGGTGGTGTAAAAATAATTCTGAAATCTAAAGCTGATAATCTTGAATTCAATGTGCTGCAAAAGCTCTCTATGTATACACAGTGATGCACTCTGTAACAATTCAGTCTAAATACCAAAGTTTGTAAAGTCCCAATTTCTAACTCAAAGGCACATTCTGTACCATATCATACAGAGAATGCCCTAGTTAAACCATATTTCTTTAATGGCAGAACTTCGAATGTCATCTTGCGTTTCACAAAACCCTCTTTCTTCTCAGAAGTAATTAGCTAAGGCAGAGTTTGTATGGCAATTAAAAACCACTTGCTTGCAGAAGCTTGTAGGCATTATGTAATTTTTTTTTTTAATGCTACAAGTACATATGCGGATTCTTGCCTCTAGCTTAAATACAGGGAATGTTGTAGTTGGTTGCACAGGAATTGTCTCAAGAACATTAAAGCAAGCCAAACACGATTGTATTCCAACTAAAATTGCTCTCTTTATACCGTGTATTGAAACTTGATAACTGTTGGTTATAAAATTCCTTTGATTTTCTGTAGGTAATAAAATACTTTGGCAATTACTATTGACAGTTCTGGATAATCTTGAAGCCTGCCTTGCCTGAAGAAGATGAGTGTTACAAATCACTCCACTGAAAGAGGGAAGAACAGCAGCAGGCAGCAGACAGGTTTCAATTTCACAATGCTGATTATCTCATTCTCGATTCTATGCATGCCTAAATCTGAGAATCCCTCAAGCAGCTATATGGACTTCTACTTTTAAAATGCCTATTACGCTTTCATACTTTTTCCTGCTTCCTGAAGAGTGCCATTTCGCCAAGCTTAAATAGCAGAAAATTGCACTGCTTTTCCTCTGCCCATCTCCTCAATCTCTATTAACCTGCACAAGAACAAAGGAGTATGATGGTCCAGCTATAGGTTGAGAAATAGGTTCGAAGTTGTTTTTCATTTACTGCCACGCATATTTTTGACTCATAAATTCATTTCCAACAATAGCCTCCTTTTAATACCTCAGCAAATTACTAAAAAATGAACTCTTTTTTTTTTCCAACACATATAAACGTGTTGGTCCTTGTTCAATCAATATGAGCACGCTCCCACGCGCACATACGTTT
>NC_135483.1:54482984-54500484 GCF_052094955.1 Ictidomys tridecemlineatus
TGACACTTCTTCATAAGTTATTATCTTTTCATTTGGAACATTGCCTTGGGACATCAATACACAAGAAGAAATGAAACATTCTTATTGTAAATATGAAAGAAAGATGACTTTATATTGTGCCTCTCCTCTTTACATGTCCTTTTGAATAAACAAAATATCCTCTGCAGGCTAAGCATATAAGGGAGCTGCGGATGATGCAAATGCATGTGGTCCAAGTGTGACACCAACTTAGTCAATGCATGATTCCATTAGAACAGATCATGCAATTTTGATTTTTAAAAAATGAGGTGGCATCCAAATCAAATGTGGTCAAAATAAGGCTCTTAGATGGGAAGTAGTCAAATTATATCCCCTATTGCAATAATGCTTCCTGTACAGCAAATGTATTTTTAATTCCTTTCTACTAAGGTTTATACCTAGAAGTAATTCACACTGATTACTAAATAACCCTTGTGAGTTGCTTTGTCTTTTGAATTTTAAAAAATACACTTGCCGTGAGCAATGAATTTCATAAACCAGCAGCTCTCATGCTTGATGAATCATTCTTATTTTATGCAGTGCTGTGTGATAGAGAACTGAGATAAAATATTCTATCCACAAGCTATTCGGTACAATTTATCATCAGCGGCTCACTAGTCCAGTGATAATACCTGGCTTGCAGATTGTAATGATCAGATTCTGTTTTTATTTCAAACAGGAGCAATTCCGAATACCAGAGTTTTTAATTTACATACATTAGTGAGGTTCAAATGTGGCAATAGCTACAAGCAAATTCACTTGCAAACTGAATGCTTGCCTTGCATAATGGGTTCCCTTTAGCAATTACTCACCAGTGAAGTACCCAGATAAAAATGAAAACAAAGAGAAAAAAGGAAAATCATGATACATACACCATAGTGGGGACCAGGATAATTACTGAACCACAGTGAAGGTCACGTTTATATCTGTTTTAGTAATGATTTCGTGTACCCTTCCTCTGTATTGAATTCCTAATGCAATTTTCTTCCCATTCTATGGTGCCCATATTGTTTTTTATCTGCAAATTTTTTAAGTTTCAATATTAGCTTCCCATTGTACAAAAGTAGAAACATATTACTATTAACACAAATCACTGATAACATTTTAAAGGATTGAAATTTGAAAACATCCTGTTAAATATACTAATCTTTCTCATACACACATATGCACACATACGTGCACACACATGTGCACCACACCCTAAAACTCCACAAATTATACAGGGTCAAACATTTAGTGAAACTGACAGGCTTATAATAAAATACCTCTTCTAGTTACATCATTTTTACACTGACCACAGTATCGAGCTTGAATTCCCAGCAGCATCATTACTAGACATTTTCTGCCACCTTTCTGAATCTGAAAAGCTTCCTACATTTAGTGAAGATTAGGTAATGCTACATCCAATCAATAGCAGCTATCAATTCTATACCTTGTTCAGCAGAACGAGTTGATTAAAGTAAGTAAAAAGACTGACTAAATATTGCTTAAAACCAGATGTTTCTTAAAACTAATCTGCAGTTTGGAGAAAATATACTACTCATAGACAATAACAAACACTAAGATTTTGATAAACACAATGAGAATTGCTCATCGGCCATTTTTATCGCATAATATTATTGAAAAACCAGGCCAGAGGCCCCGTGTAGAGCGGGAGCTTTGTGTTCATTCGGCATTTCCAGAGTCTGGCTCATTTATGACACAATCATGTGGTTCTATAAATGGAATCTCTGCAGGTTCATCAGTTGTTCTCTAAAAGTGTCTATTTATCAGAGAGATCAGCAATCGTCTAAAGAAATCTTAGCAGTGCCTTTGGAAAAAGTCATTTCCAAATTCATGTGTTTAGGCCCAACAAAGTGGGTTTTCAATTTCCAGTTCTAAGCCAACTGTGAAACAACCCAGCACTGCTCATAGGGCAAGCCATGTGCAGAATACATGGATGGATGGCACATGCAGCAATTGCAGGCCCTCTGGTATCCTGGTTCCTGCCCAATCAGCAGCCATGCTGCAGTCGTAGCAGCTTCTGGTTGCTGCCTGGTGAATGGGTCCTAGATGTGGCTATGTGAAACTAGAGGAGACACAATCACTCTTTCCAGTGTTATCAAAGACACAGTCACACACTGCTTGTGCCTGAGAAATATTAGCTTCTATTTGAAATCATTCAATGAACCAATGTAGACAGTCACATGAAAAAGACAGGCAGGATGAGAAAATCAGAAATGGGGAAACAAACTTCCATATTTATAATGCTTCACAGTGTGGTCAATCACTCTGTCCTTTCTCTTCCCAGTTTTGGAAATATTATCAGAAGAAGTGGTAATAACTGTTTTTAAAAAAACAGAAATTAAAAAAAAAAAAGGTTACTCAAGCAGTTCAGAACTACCTAGGGTGCTGGTTTTCAAAATGTCCAGAGTAGTGTGGTGAGACAGTTAGAGCTGGCTCTTGTTCTTCCAGGCAGCACTTGATCACTGCTGTGCTATGGTGCATTTGCCTAACCATGGTGTCACTCATCTTCACCACCCCAAAGCCCAGCTGAAAGTCGGATCATGGCAATTAAAATACAAAGCAAATCCTAGCATACACATCAGAGCCCCAAGGATAGGTCTTGATCCTTAACAGACAACGTATGTCTACCATAAAGGATCCAAAACCCACATTTTTATTTTTTCAGTAGAGATTTTTCTAGAAAATGAATTTCCTTGAAGGTATACTATAGTGGAAAGTAAACCCAATTCATTTTGTTAGTATGTACTTACAGATCTCTCTCCTCCCTTCCCCAGCCTCGGACCATCTATGTAATTTCTATTCTAAAATGAAATTATTATTATAATATGCAACAGTCAGCTGTCTGACTACAGTGATCTTTCAAAATCATTTCCATTATTTCCCTATATAAGATGTCCACTTCAGTTAGTTGATGGGCTGGCTTACCTTACTTTTATTTTAAAATGTAGGCTCCCAGACTTTGGAAATTCTATGATCATCTTCAGGTAGCCTTTTGATAAGTTAATTTTTCCCCCTCTTCAAACTCTCATACAAATCCTTTGACCCCTTTTCTTCTAAAGATTTCAATATTGCGATAAAACTTTTTTTTTTTTCAGTTTTCACAAAGGTATTTAGAATAGGCCTTGGTGTATATTCCATAAAAATGGAACAATAAATTTTAAACTAACAATACAAAGCCTAAACAAGCTGGGGTGACATGGGACAACTTGATTAATACTTTATTTAAATTCCCAAATTTGGTTATGAAGAATAAGAAGGCTTCAAATTACTAGAGCTGCTCTTTTCTGTGGCAACCAATGTACTTTTCCCTATATTGTTTAATAAAAGGAGACCTTTACTTTCCAAACTCAGACTTTCACTGATTTTTATTTTATCATTTCTCCTTCTGTTATCAGGTGTCATTACTGCAAGGAGAGATGAAACAGCTGGGGTTGCATCTTGACTTCTGTTTTCCTGAGGACTTTAAGAGACTGCTTATATTTCTCCTGGAGGAACCTACTTTGTACTTGAGTCTCTCCTGGCAGACTGACAGCTGAGCCAGACATCATGATTGTGAAAATGTCCACTGAGATGGGCTTCAACTGGGGAAAGGTTTCATTTGTCCTCTAAAAAGGAAGAATGACAGACTGGGGACTTTCTCCATCTCTTTCTGTTTTAATTAGATTTGAAGAAGTCTGATAGGCTGTTTTTTGCTGGTACATAATCACATAAAATATATTGATAAAGGATTATCATTAAGTAAAACTACAAATCTACAATTAATCCTTTTGTTGAGTGGATGGTTTTGTACTTTGGTTAAAGTAGAAATTTATTTATTACTTAAATAAGTAATGTTAAGACTAAAGAGAGGGAACAATTATGGTCTGTGTGAGATATTTTTCCAGTTTGGTTTTATCATTCAGAGCCTATAGAGAAACTGCCGTTTATTGTACTGACTCGATTGCTAACCACTTGTTTTAAGGGTGAAAATGTCTAACAAACACAGGGGGACACACTGCCACACAGCAGAAGTAATCTGTGGCCATAACATGAAAGTGAACTCTCCAAAGCCCATTTTCCTGAATACTATATATATGTGAACCTCTTCTCAATGAGACATGTATAGGAACCTCTTCTGAGAACAGAATCTGAGACAAGACCTGCCTGAACCACAAGACTCACTTTAAGTCTTTTCAACCAAAAATTTGAAAACACATATATTTAACTTTTTTCACTGCAGAAAATTCTAGCCTTTCAGCAGTCATGGCATAAAAATATTTCCAACTCCAAATTATTAAAATTAATAAAAGATTTTTAAATTTTTTTCCACACCAAATATAATACTGAGTAAATATTTATAGCTGAATCATAAATCAAGGAAAGGTTTTGCTTTTGATAGAAGTAACAGAGACATTGCTATAATAAGGGAAAGAGTTCCATTAAAATGAAATACTTTAAATGCTGTTTGGGTTTATGACTCAGAAGAGAAGGGCCCAGTGGGCATCAGGTCAGGTTTTCCTATTCAAGAGAATCAATTTTAAGTGGAGTGCATTAATTACTTCAGCAGTGACTTTGAAAGGGCTTTCCTAATCAAAATAGTCTTATGTACTCCTAAGTATTACTCTATTTTTCTCCTTGTTTGGTGCTTTCATTTGAGTCAGCAGTTGACTCTAATAATGATGATCTGACTAGTAGCACCAAGACTGGTTATTTCTAAAGGAAAGAAAGAGATAAAAGGAAAGAGGAAATTAAAAAAAAAAAAGAAAACAAAAAGAAAAATGAACAAAATGAAATTACAGGCCAATTCATTTTTTTTGTTTTGTTTTCACACAACTACTCATTTAAATGAGTCTACCCAAACTGGCAATTATATTAAATTATATTTTAGGGATTCTGATCTTAGCAAAGGTGGGTAAAGTAAAATTATCTTTATAGGAGCCAATGTACAGCCCTCAAAATTTCATCTGTTGGAAGGAATTACAGAAGGCCAAAAGCAAATCAATGTGTTTCTTAAAATGAGTCTATTTTTAAAAAATATGAATTGAAGGCTTTGCTCTGTTTACAATCAAAATAGAAAGGGATTTTTTTAAAGTCAAAATAGTTCATTTATCTTTTAAAAATTGTTCTTGCAATAAGAAAACTATTTTTAAATTATTTTGTAGATCAACAAATACACAGATATGCATGGAACAATTTAAAATAGATTTCAGTGCCTATAATGTGGCAAAATCTGTATATAAGCCATCTCCAAGTTTTTTCTAAGGCAGTCACTATTTCTACTAACCAAAAGGCAATGAAAACTCTAAACTGTTCCTTGGGAAGTAACCATAATTCCTTCTCCTTCTGTGCCTCATTCTATACTTCACATGAGGAGGAGGTTGGTATAGAAGGCCCATCGTTATCCTGTGGTTACAATGTCCTACGAGTTTGGACAAGTTATTAGGTCAGACACTAACTTCCTAAGTAGAAAAATGATGTGTTCTCCTTTGTGCTCTCTTCAGTAATGGCTGGAGTCAGTGCTAATTAAGGCCCCGCGGCAATGTGGTTCCAGAGAGGTCAGGGACTTCTTTCTGACACCTAAACAGTACTCAACTCAAAGGAACTGCCCCTAATCTGAAATGATGTGATGTAGAGCTGGCCTTTCAGATTCAGCGTATATTTAAAGGAAAATGACAGTTAATGGCAGGGGTGTCAAAAAAAAGAGCAGATGGAGGAGCTAGGAGAAATGTCACTCTGTGGCTAAGTTTACCTGCAATTAGTTAGTTACTCTGTTGAAGAACCGGTAGGCAGTGGAGCCCTGGGCACCTTGTTCCAACTTTGGTATTCCTCAAATGCTGTGCAGAAGAAATCTGCATGGGGAACTCCCTGGGAGAAGTGACTTCTGATAAACCAAAGAATTGTCAGCTTAAAGATCTAATGCTAGATCTTCCTTTACCTGGAAACATACCATTTTTGTCCAGTGGTCTTCTAGAATGATTAAATCATAATCTGTTTTAGGAGTTGTATTAATAATAACAAAAGTAACAAACTTCAAATAAAAAGAACAGTCTGTTAAGTTTCTTATTGGGAATAAGCCATTGTGGTAATTAATCTTGGAGTCATTTTCTTTTGCCCCTTGAGGCACGGAACTTGTGAAACCAAAGCAATATTCAAAGGAGAAATCAAGATTTATTGTCAGTTAGTTTTAATAGACACCTGCACAGTGTACTAATTACTTCAAAACTGTAAAGTCCATTGGCAAGAATCCATTCCTTGCTTTTTATCTCTTTCCCCGCTCCCCCACCCCTACACCAGTGACACATCTGCATGCCATGAATTGACACTTTATTTATCTCAGGAGTTCTTGTTGCAGTTACATTATAGAATCACTTTTCACAATATAACAGCTAAAGTTGGATCAGAGCTCTGGCCACTTAGCAGTAGGTTTTGGATGTTTGTAACTGATCTAAAATTTCTTCCAGAGCCAATGAATATAGTTCACCATCATTGTAACCAAGAGCCCAAATCCCCTGAAAAAATGCAATTCAAATTTGAAAGTTCTATCTGCAGTTTGAAAGGTTTCATGGCTGTATAGTTAAAAATTAAACACTGAAATCGAGACACACAATCATGCACAATATGCAGTATATTAGGTATCATGTGTTGTTTGTGAACTTCAAGACAAAATTTTACTTAAATGCATCGGACTAAGGTTTATCTTTGAAACAGCTGATACTCGGGGATACCACATAAGGGAAGGCAAGCAAATGTCAGGCAAACTGGCCAGACTCAACAAGATGGGTAATATGCCTAAAAAGTGAAAGGAGAAATTACAAAATAAGATTCTCACAACTTTTGAAATTCAGAATACCTGGATAATTGAAAAGTATCTTAATAAATAGCAAAGATGATTTATTTTGCTCAAAGAGACGGTAGGAAGTCTTTTGAGTTATTTTTTTTTACTTATTTTGATATTTATTTTTAATGGTACATATGATTTTTTAAAATGTTCTTATTAAGTGCTTTTGGGGGCTACTTTTAAGCCAACAGTTTCTGTTTCTGACCTATTTTTGTTTTAGCAAACTGGAATAAACTATTAGGCACAAGAGTATAAAGTTTTGTCTAATTTTTTTTTTGCTCTAATTCAAAGAAGAAATTTTCTCTCTCTCTCTCTCTCTCTCTCTCTCTATATATATATATATATATATATATATATATATATATATATATATATATATATATATATATATCTCAAGACATGGGCCTCCCAGTCCCTTTAAAAATTCTTCTCTGCTTGAGTGGCTGTTACTCAACCACGGCGGACCCCAGTAATCCATCCTCCCATGCTCAGGCAAGCCTGGATGGAAACTTAAACTTTGCCCCTGGGAACCTAAAAGGTAGCAAGCTTCTGTAACTGAACTATTCAACTTCAGAATTAGGCTGCTGAATTTAAAATGAGGCTCTCCTTCACATTACCAAAGAGGAAAAAAAAAAAAGGCCAAGGAAAAGATAACTAATGGTGCTGGTTAAACAAGTACTTAGAACCAGAGATTTATTCCTGTTATAGAAGAGAAAACTTGATTCATTAGTAAACAGTTATCTTATTAAGTCAATAGTTTTAAAACTTGATTATCAAAATTTTAGCTTTAACTATATCATTGTTTGGAAATGTAATGTTTCAAAGGAAGAATTCACATCTTTTCAACTTTTTATACTGGTCTGCTAACTTCAGTACTTTGGCCTGCTAACTTCATAATAATTCATTATCATGATGTTTGATGGCAAATATATAGGCACCATGCCAGATAAACATTATAGCTCCATCATTTCTCAACTGTGTGATTTCATTAGATTATTAAGTATCTTTGCCTTGATTTCCTAGGATGAAAGCAAAGACAGTAATAATATCCCTTTCAATCTGTCTGTGAGGAAGTTTAACTAGATAATACCTTTTGAGTATATCACAGTTCCTGGTTCAGAGGATATGTGATATACAGAGTGCACTAACAATACATTATTATTAGAAAAACCCTTGGGCAACTTTGAGTGAAAAGTGTATTTTCTTGACCACTTAATGATATGCAAATAACTTATAAAATATCCAGATATTCTAGAACAACTGTTCTATTTTCAATATGAAGATATAGATAAATATCAATAGAACAACTCATATATTGATGTAAGTTAATAATGAGGAAATCACAATGAGGAAAAGAATAATAATGAGGAAAATAATCTTTTAGGAGTTATTGTAATGTCACATGAAATCAAATCTGAAACAAAATCAAGCATATATTGTACACTTTAGGAGAAATTCAAATACGCATTTACATAGCAAAGCATAATGTCTCAGAAGATGCTGCTGTGCATTAAAATTTGAAAAATTATTTTTCTAAATGCATATGCACATATATTTACATATTTATATGACAGGCTACAAAGACACTAATGGAATAGGCTATTATTTCTAAAATAATTTAATGCTATTTTCAGTTCCATTAATAGCATAGAAATTAAACTTTTAAAACCCTATACAAACAAATCAAGATAATTCAGATCTCAAATCCACAAATTGAAATGAGGATTTGGTAATTATCTAACTAATTTGATTAACAGAGATGAATAAACTAGATACTTCTGACCCATGGATCTATGTTGATACTGAATGCTTACTTGGACTGTATAAATCAATTTAAACTGGTTAAATGCTAAATGTACTGTCTTCACAGTCGAAAGTGAAAATGAGATTCTGCAGTCATTTAGCTATCTTTATTAATGTAAAAAGCTAAAAACAATTGCTTACCATGATATGCACATGCTTATTTCCTGAGAAAATATTGTTTTTGTACAACACAGATATAGTCTAAGGCTCGCTCATTATCTTTGGTAATTTTTCTCTATGATTCCCCATTAGAGCACTTCATACAAATGTTTCTTTCAAATTATTCTATTATGTCATAATCAAAAGACAGAATTTAGCCAAAATGTTTGTTTATCATCTTGAAGACAGTCAAAACAGTCTGTTGGTGTGCTCTTTGATATTAATTCCTACTCATCCAGGAGTGGATTTTGGCCAAAATGCTTGATTGCTCTTTTGAGGACTTTTACAATCATGTGTTAGTTTAGTCTTACATAAGCCAACAGCCAGGCAATAATGGAAGTCACTTAATATCAAGCCAGCTGACTTCTTTGTCTACCCACATAATGACAAATAAACACTTCGGTTGTAAACTTTCCAGAATACAAAATAACACACTGGTGTGAAATAAATGTTTTCATGATTTACTTTATTAATGTATCCAATTTAATCATCAAGGCAATGTGGACAGCATGCTAAAATAATCCGATCTGTTCAATCAAAAAATAAGCAGCACAGCAATAATGATCAGGTTAAACAGCTTATTCAGGCTCTCACTTTGACTACTTTATCTTTTTCCTTTGTATACAATGAATGAAAAACCTGATTTTTATAATAAAATGGGGTTAATGATACGGCATTGTATAGATCTCATAATAAATGACTGTGTGCAGCACTGATTTGGGAGAAATTCAGTTTTCAACTAACCAGCTGTTAAATGTCACCAAATATCCCAAAATGACATTTCCATGTCCAAGGTCTACTTGACCAGAACTAACCCAGAAGCCATCTAGTTAATTTACTAGAATCCCTACTATAAATTGAACAGCATGCAGGTTATATCAAAAGCAGCAGGAGACATATATACAAACATTGTAATCTAGCCTGAGAGCCAACAGGCAAGATTAGAGCAGATAAAGTAATAATCAAGAATAAAATTCAGTATGTAAATGTGTGCTAAGTCGTATGATATAGGACGTACTAGAGAAGATCACTGATGAGGAATACATATCATTACAGGCTACAGCTTTGAGAAAAAAGAAGATGAATGCCAGTCCATAAAATGATACACACAATTGTTTAGTAAAAAAAAGAAGAAGGAGTGGAGGGGCAGAGGAAGAAGGAAAAAGAAGGAGAAGTGACATAAAAAGAAATAATTGTATTTGGGGGAATACGTATAACACAGTGAAGAATATGAAAGGATCTTGAACATGTGGTTCATGCTGGGAAGTAAGAAAGGAAGAAATAAAATATCCTAATGGGGATGACTATGTTATTGTCCAACCTAATATCTTTCTATAATAAGATTCTGAACCCCTTACGTCTCCTGTGATCTCTGATAATACTTGAGTAACTATCAGGCAAAACTTATGTACTCTAAAGGATCCATCTGTTTTCTTATTTATAAAATAAGGAACAATGGCAGTACTGGTTTTTTTTTTACCATTAATGTGAGAAATAACTGAGCTTATATGTGTAAAGTCCATAAAATCAAGATGAGTATAGAGATTATTTAGAAAGGTCATCATCATCACCATCATCATCATCATCATCATCATCATCAATCATTAATGATCTTTTTCTAAGCCTAACTCATGTTTTCAGTCTTGCTTCCTAATCATGTACCCTATGTCTCAGCCAAACTACACTACTGACCTCTCCAACACACCCTGTGGTTTTCAAACTCCGAGCTTTTGCTTACCATGTTTTACTTCCTCTGATGTATCATTACCTAACCACTTCCTTCTTCTCCTGTTGAAATCATTCCCATATTTCAATCCTCTCTCATCCTGTAGTTGCCCATTTTCCTTTAGATTTATATATTTGCTACTTTGTCTGGGTTCCCATAGCCCATTTTTATCCATCTTGTAACACTTGATCACATTCATCACATTTTCCCCTTAAACTTGTAAACTAGAACACAAAGACATTTTTTGTTGGGGACTTGTCCAATACTATGCCTATAAAAAGTTATTTAATCTTTGCTGAATTGAAAACAATTTTAAACAGTTATAACATGGGATATATAATATGCATTTATATATAGTGATTATGCGATTTACAAGAAAAGAGATTGTATAACCGTAACTTAACAGAATTCATTATCAACCTATGGCAAAATAAATATGTTGGTCATTGGATTGTCTCAGAAAATGACAGCAGTCATGCTATGATTGGTTCCTGCCTGAAGATACAGCCTTGAACCTTCCAACCTCAAAAGTGTTGTGAACCATGGCATACTCTTAGAAAGGGGCTTCTCATTTTCAAATTGCAATCAGTGATCCTTGTAAAGTTTCACCTATGAGGACTCAATTATTCAGTTTTTTTTAAATTTTGTGTCAATGATGTAATTATTATATCTTACATTTTATGTTATTAACAGTTAGGAATATAAAGCAGTGTAATTTCTTACTTCATAGGATTTAGTTATCAGGATATGTTTAAACAAAATCTGATATATACTAGGTATTCTAAAAGACATCATTATTGAAATATCAAAATGTTGAAAATTTGACATATTTGATGTGTCTATTTACTATATCACATTCCCTTGTGTCTCATCAAAGCTAATAGCCCCCTCCTCCAGTTTTTCCACTGAACTACATAAACTCAGGTCATCACTTTGTCTGCAATGCTCAACAAAAGCAAAATTCATGGTCACCAATGTCTGACTTCATATCAGGTATTCTGTATGAAACTGTTCTGAATAATGTTAATAGTTTTTCCAGATGACAGTGATAGTGGGTGAAAAGGAAGAAAATAATGACAAACAGAATTTTGTCATTGGTTCCAAATAGTAGGTGATTATCATGGAAACACTACTTTTTGTAGGTTCTGTCTCAAAATGGCTGTTCTTTTTCGATATATAGAGAGAGTTAGTTTCTCGAATAGAGTTAAAAGCTTGGATTCTGGAATCAAGATACTATTCAATTGGCAGCTCCTTTACTGGCATAATGGAGCTGTATACATTTGTAAACAGATTTGATCTCCTAAGTCTCAGTTTCCTTATCTGTAACATTGGAATAATAATAGTATATGGATCACAGGATTATTTAGAGTGTTACATGATTTAAGGAAACCAAAGGCAAACAAATATTTGCTTTTATTATTATTCTCAATGAGCTGATTCATATTCAGAGTCAAAATCTGACTTGACTTATCGGCAATAAATAATTTTAGTATCAAGACATATACAAAGAAACTGGAGAACACTCCAGTCAAACAGTCATTTGCACCTGAACCATCTACATAATTGGGAAAAACCTGCCACCTCAGTCCAAAATTCTTGGAACAACTGCCTCAGTTCTCCCCCTCACTTGGCATCTATAGACAAAATTTTAATGTCCAGTATCCACTGAAAGTTTTTGTATTTCAAATAAAAATAATAGCTGCTGTCAAGTATGTTAATGTCCATAATCATTGTAATTTCTGTAAATTATAACTGTCAGTGGTCACAAACCTACCCAAAGAAAACATAAGGTAACAATTTAGCCTTTATATTATTACTCTCAAAAAAGAAGAGCCACTTGTAGGAAACTTAAGTAGGAAGGCAAATTTATAACATTTGCTCTAAAAATAGCACCCCCCAATTTAATTATTTCTAACTGGCAAATATTATCAGAGAAAATTTTGTCACTTTTTTCAATTTCCAGCATAGGATGATGATATACAATACTACTTCAACTTCTGTGACAAAATTTAAAGAGTATATTCAAAATATCTCAAATACCATAAACCCTTTTCCATTAATATACACATTTTTAACCATGTTACTGCCCCATCTGAATAAAATTCACTTGACTCAGTCAGTATGACATAGTCTCATAGAAATTGCAATTTTCTTCATTGTAGAAAGTTACTCTGGAGAGATATAGCTTTCCATTTTAAATTTATGTAAGTAAAATTATACTTTTGGCCATGATTAAAAATTGTGTTACTCTAGACTAACACATGATATTAAAATTTCATCAGATATTTTAAAAGATAGTAGTAAATCTAAATATTTGCATTTACTTGAAATGAACAGATCTAAGTAATATTAACTGTGGCTTATGTATTTCATATTTTTATTTTGTTGAACTTTGTTATTTTAATGATACTAACTGATCAAGTAATGAGCAAATGTATAGGCATATTCTGTTAGTATGCTGATAGGCTAAGGAGGAAAGAAGGAACTAAATCTGATTCAGTATTTTATTACATTTAAACATAACAAAAATTCACTCAAGATTTCTTTTTTCTTTTTTTTTTTTTTAATAATTCTCAGTGTGCCTAAGAATGGACCTTTGAAAGAAGCTTGTTTTTGTTAATTACAGGCTGCTTGGATGTTTAAATAAGTCATAGACTTTAAGTCGAAAGGTAACCCTGCAGTGTTCCTGCTGCATATTCTAACTGTCCTCAAAATAATTACAGAGTGGAGTTTGACTGTCATTCATGGGTATCTATTCCATTGTGTGAGGAGAAAAAGAAAATGGCGGCCTGCACATTAGCACATCACCCATGGCTAGAGCAATGACAAGACAGATTAGGATGTATATTAAATCTCACACATGACTGCCTTTCTGTATCAAGGTAAAAAATACTTTCTCTTACATACATTAGGGACCAGTATTGGTTTGACATCTACATTAATATTGACAATATATCAACATTTTGTTTTTACATTTACTGAGTCAATAACTAGTATAAACCTGGTAAAAGTTAGATAACAGAAATGAAAAAATCAGAGAGGCAGCCTTATTGTCTCATATCTTAAAAAAAAAAAAATTAACCCCCAAATAGTGCTGGGCTTTTATGAACTACCAATTGTGTAGCAATATATCAAGAGGCATCCACAGCTGTGACTAGATAATCTAATCTTATTTCTCAAACAAGAAATTTAATAAAGAAATATTCTAGAAAGAGAAACTCCAGCACAAACAATAACAGGAATATTACATGCAGAGGAGACTATTTTAAAAAGTAGGGTTACCCCGACGTGATTCTGCAATCTGCATCTGGGGTAAAAATTGGGAGTTCATAACCCACTTCAATCTAATGTATGAAATATGATATGTCAAGAGCTTTGTAATGTTGTGAACAACCAATAAAAAAAATTGTAAAAAAAATAAATAAAATAAAAAATTAAAAAAAGCAGGGTTACCACCATTGTATTATTTCACTTTCTATACATTATCTTCACAGTCTAGAAGAAATTTCTGTGTAGTAATTCTGCCTCAAAATAACCATAGATGAGGAACACATGAAGCTTACAAAAATGGGAAGATACTGAGTTGCTTAATTTGTCTTGAGAATTTTTAACATATTTATTTGTATTTGTCATGGTTACAATTGGAAGCCCCAAGTAAATTGGGCAAGAGAAGAAAAATTATTACTTATTTTGTTTTAGAATATGAAAAAATTAGACAGAAGCCTGTTTTTGTTTCAAGATAGTATCGTGGTTCCATTAATAATTAAACATTTTCAAGTGCTGGCTATGTTATACTACTCTTTGAAATTTATTAGCTTCACTATAATTCTCAAAGATACTATAATGCTCTTAAGGGGCCCCCATATTTTATTTACATTACACAAGAATACAGCAAAATAAAACTTTCATTTTTTTCCTAGCTTCACAATAGCAATGACTAGGGAGAGATCTGAAGAAATCACTATTTAAAAAACAAAACAAAACACTGTGATCTGTTATTCTTCTACATCTTATATACAAATGGATAGTATTGTGATTTTAGTAATTAAATTAGATATGTCCCGGAGCACTATCATTATTCAGAAGAAACAAAAATCAACCAAGCCACCAAGCAAAGTTCTTTTGATTCTAAAGGCATCATGCCACCACATCTGATACTGAGCTCATCTCCAAAATCAGAAGAGCTTTTATTAATACATGCCTTTCATAAAAGACTACCTTTCTGCCTTTCTAGCCATCTATGGAAGATGATTCAGGTTAAAGTGGTGTTCTCAGTAACAATTATCTCTATAAGATCCATGCTATCATTTATGCAAGCCCTTGAGAGTGATGCCATTTTGTAATGCCATAACAAAATCACATCCATGATGAATAGCCCTTCTCTCAGGCAACACTGGTAAACAATATCAAGGAAAGGAGGCCTTCTCTGCTCTTCTCATGCTACACCAACCTCTGCTAGTAAGATACGTTTGAAAGAAAAGATATGGAGAAATACCTGGCAGAGAAAAGCAACCTGCACACTAGAGCTTTTGAACATTACAATGTGTTAATTAATACCAATGGAGTCCTTGGAAAAGACAGTGTTACAAGCAAGGAATCTATCTTGATCATGAGAGGGGCACATTCTGTCCTTCACCAGGAGTCATCTGTATGCTCAACAAAGTGATATAAAATTAACTATTTTCATAAACAGATGGTTTTTAGGATAATGGCTTGTATTTTTTAATTTCCTTTCTGGCGGTATATCATGCCAAATGTCAAGCAATGTCAATAGTCTTCATTAGAAATTGTCTGATACAATTGGGATGTTTTATACATTTATCTAGCTCTTTCTTAACAGTACGTATGGAAAGTAGAGAAGTGTAAGAAGGTACAGAAAGATCAAAATTCATATTCCAAATCAAGGGAAAATGGATCCATATCAAATTCCAAGATTAAAAATGTAATGTTTAAAGGACTCATCTCTACTGCATCTCTACTTTTAATATAGTAATTTAATCTTTAAATACTCTCATGGAAAAAAAAAATTTGTTTCTAACTCTTACTCTTAAAAAGGGGTTAAGTGATGCCCCATTTATAACATTTTCAATTCATAGAGTCCACATGTGGCCATGGACAAGCATAGCCAGACAGAGTGTACATTTCAAAATAACTAAACCTCATAAATCTCCAGAAATTCCTCACATCTATTATGTTTACCTTCTGCTGCTGATGAGCCTGTTGGGCTCTGTACAGAGGAAATTACAAGCGCTCCAGAAGATTTGGCAAGAAGATGCTAGAAGAAACAATGGGCAAAAAAAAAAAAAAACTTAACTGAAACATCATATCCAGCTTTGGCTACCATTTACATATTTGAGATTACAGCTAGTAAAATGGAAATTCCATTGAAATGGAATAAATTGTTTTCTGAAATCCCTATCTGATTACCATTGGTGATGTCTGAAATTAAACATTTTAAGCTACACTCAATATACTTTATGGAATTCTACTGAAGGTTAACGTTCTTATTGAAAATCTATTTGTACAACTTGCCAGTTAGGAATCAAGATACTTATATCCACTCAAAAATTTTATTTTTTGCCTTTTGATCACTTTCCTATTAATCCATATTATCAAACACATCTTATTAAGATTTTGGAGGCCATTGTAATAGAGGTAAGGAAATGCTGCCAGAAGAATTTTAAAGTCATATGTTTAAATATCACTGGAAATTTGTGTATAGTTGATTCCAATGGAAATGATTATGTTTAAGGCATGTACTGCATAGTGATAAAAATTAATAAGTGAAAAAATTTTTCTGCTCAAATTATATATTCCAATGCCAATACAGTCATGTGAAAAGTGAAAAGGCCTAACCATCATGCTTGTGTTCTTTGATTCTTTACTCATTGTAAATATAAATTTTTCTACCAAGGTGATTGGTTATTTTGTCATTTTGAAGAAAGTCATATAATGCACATAAGAAATGGTGTGAAAGAAAACCTATTCAGGAATTGGAAGGGAACTTCATATACTTAAAGTTTTTAACATATAGTTGCTACTTCCTATTACATCCCATTCATTATAAAGACAAAAATGAATAATTAAGAATGTGCAGATCCACTTAAGAGAAATTACTTTTGAAATAAAGTTGGAGATAAAAGCTATTCCGAAGAAACAAATAAAAGAAAGTAAGAACCACTGGATAAATACTAAATGAAAAGTTTACAACTCTACTTAAAAAGTAAAAATAACAATTCAGTCTATCTTAGCAACAAAAGAAGTCAAAGTGATGAACCTCAACCACACAACTTAACAATCAGCAAATACATATATATTAATTATTGGCCCCTGCACATATCTGTTGTACTAACCATTTACCTCTCCTGCATAACTATCTAGCTGTTGAAATCATCCAGAAACAGATAAGCCAGGGTCCTATGCAAAGTCAATCCAAGGAAAAAAACACCTTTTGTTATTGTAAAACCAAACTTCTCAAGAAACTTATCATTAATGTGTCCCATTTCACCTTGGAGAGGAAGACAATAGGATTGATTTGAACTTTCCACAGAATGCCACAGCTGATTACTGCACTAGGGGCTGTGCCAGTACCTCTTGATCCCTGTTATTTACTCTGAATACTGCCACCTTTAACTATATCTACAAAAAGTAGATGTTAAACTCATACTATCTGTTCTTATCTCTGAAAATCACCATGGTGCCTTTACAATGTTTTGTCCTACATGCCTTTAGAATTGTTTGGCATTTGGCCAAAAAAGAGCTGGAGAAGGCTAGATAAGAGTCAACAGTTAAAAAGAAATTAGGAAAAAAAAATATTTCCATTCTAATGAATAAAAACTGCTAAACCAAGGAGCATTAGCAAGGGACTTATAAAAGATATGGCATAGGTTATTAAAACACCATCCTTATTACAAGAATTTTTCCTCACTGATATCATTTGGTTTATCGAATGAGTTAACCTCTTTCTTACA